>NW_025999853.1:41218032-41259808 GCF_001458135.2 Marmota marmota marmota | reverse complement strand
ATAAGAGACAGGAAGAGAGGACGCGGCCGACCCAGGAAGCAACAGCAAGTCAGTACGCGGGCGCGGCGGGGGCACTAGTCCACCTCCGTATCCTCAGCGAGGGCCCCCGACGCGTCGGGCGACCAGAGCGCGGGAGCCTAGTGTCCGCGGCGGCTTCACATAGCCCGCTGATCAGGGGGGCGGGCGGCGGAATCCCCTTAGAGTTCACCGCGGAGCTACAGCTCCCCTTGGGGATGGGAGGTGGGGAGTCGCTGCGGGCGGCCCTGGAAAGGCGGGAGGTGGGGTCGTGCGAAGCATGTCCTCGGACTTTCGCTATTGTGCACGGCCCTGAGTGGCGCGGGGTCTCCTGGTGACTGGAAGCGGCCGGGGTCCCACAAATCAGGGCTTGCCAACTCTCTCTAAGCTGCCTTTGCAATTACCCGGGGAAGCGAGTCGCTGGGGACTAGGGCACTTTAGCCGGTTGGGGTTGAAGGGGCTGGAGTCCTGGGGCCCAGAGGCTCTTTCTCCCACCTCTTGGGGCTGCTAACCCGCAGTTTGGCGCGCCGCAGTCGCCCCCCTTGGCGCCCTCCCCAAGCTCTCGGTGGCCCAAGGCTCGCGCCCTCCCGACAAAGAACGCGTGGGGACCGGGCTGCCGGGTGCTCTTAAGGGATCTTTAAATTCCCTGCGACAGCCGCCAGAGGTGGTCCGGGGAATCCTAGGCGCCCAGCCGGACGGGTTAACTCGCTTCGCCCAGGGCGCGTTGGAAGGAGTGTCCGTGAAAGTGCACAGTAGCTAGGGTCACTTCCTAGCCAAGCGCCCCGTCTCCCTTTTGCTCCTGGATCCCACGTTAATGTTCTTTCGCATTAAATGCTCTTCCCTGGGACGAGCGGCTGGGGGATGGGAGGGTACAATCGAGGGGCGCCCGGGACCCCGCGGAGCAGAGGGTTTTGTCTGCGGATGCAACCAATTAAGCGTGCGGCAGGCTCTTGCAGAGCTGTGCGCAGCGCCCAGGGCGGGGGGGTTTTGTTCGCTGCAATTTCCAAGGCTCAGCCAGCGGGGTTGGAGCAGAACATGACCACAAGAACATTTAAACTCCGCTTCTTCGGACTTTAAAACTTCTTCTTTCCTTATTCTTAACTCACTTTCCTCATGGCAAATAGACTGATGAGAAAATAATCCTAGAGTCCAAAACCTACCCGAGAGCAAGTTGAGGGAAATTGAACAACGTTTGCTTACCAATGCATAAACTGAGAGGGTTGTACCTATTTGAAATCATCAAAGGAAACAAGCCAATCTAGAGGCCCCTGAGTTTTCCCGCTCTGCGCAAGCGACACTTTATATCGCGTTTGGATCCTGTTTTACACCTCCCAGGAAGTCTCTGCCCTATACCCCCCCCCCCATTTCCCACCAGCAACCCAGCTCTGCTAATTTGCACCCACACACACGCCAAAAAAAAATAAAATAAAATAAAATCTAAAAGAAAATATTAGGGAATCTGGAGGTGATTGGAAGTTTTACCTTCGAGTTAAGGCAGAGTTCACAAAAGAAAGAAAAATGTGTCTAGGGATGTGTGTGTTCAGGATGTGCCCCACTGGAACTAGTATCCCTCAGAAGCCTGTAAGGAACTGTTCCCAGATTATCTAAGTAGGATGTGAATTTTCATTGAGAACTTTCATGCATTTTAATTAGTCTGATTTAATCACCGAATCTGAATGAAATGTGAATGATTCACGGGATAAATATTTAAGATTTGAAATAGTAATCATCACATTTTCTTAACCACTTAGTATTTACTACTTGGCATAGGAGCCATTTAAAGTTTTGCTTATAGATACGATTGTTTCAATTTCTCCTTCCCAGATATTTCCTCTTATCTTCCCTTTCCTCCTTTTGGTTTCCTCCAATCCATCACCATAAAAGTATCCTGAATAAAACATGCTTATTCTTATAAAAAGAAACTTAAATTTCGACTGGAGACCATGCCCGCCTCATGGAAAGGAAGTGGAGAATTGAAGCAATTATCTAGATAATTCAAGCAAAACCTCCCCCCTCAGGTTTACCATAATTATTTGGAACTTTTAGGGGGAATGGAATTGTTTTGAGCTGAAGAAGTTGGGTAATTGCGCCAATATTTCACTCAGAATGTGTCGACTGACTCCTAATCAATTTAGAATGCACATATACAGAGATGATTAAAAGATACCTTTTCAATATGAAGATTATTGAGAATGCTAGCTTCATATTTCTGTTGTTTGAAATAATGGATAGTGGTATTCATGTAAAATGATCATTATTTCCATGTATTGCCAAATGCATAACCATGTAAACTTTTATATCTTAAAAATATATGATTTTCTTTCTAGAACATGCAGCCTTTTCAGATTTTGCTACCATTTTGGGTTTGAAATAAAATCTAGTTTTCTTATGCAAAATAGTTTCCTCTTTGAATTCTTGAATTAAAAGTATAGTCATTTCCCCTTTCTGTAAACTCTGTACTATTATCATCCATTTATATTTGAACTGAATGTATTCCAGCAGCTCTGTTGAGCAGCACATGCAGAAAACATAGCTAAAGAGTCTGGGTCAATTTCTTTCAGGCGGTCTTTGCCACAACAGCATTTTTTTCCTCCCACAATTAGGAGCCAACCTGTGAGCCCTCACCTAAGAGACCCAGGGGAAGACCTAAAGGCAGCAAAAACAAGAGTCCTTCTAAAGCAGCTCAAAAGGTGAGAATTCTCAAGTCAAGCTCTCCTAATTTCATTAATGACTGCAGGAACCTCCTTTTAATTTTCCCATTTTAAATCCACACCTAAAGATTTGTCCCAGATGGGTAACCCTGCATTTAACATTAGTTGGATGGGAGTTAATCTTTTTTTTTTCTGAGTGATGCTTAGCAAAAAAGTTTCCTGCAGTTAGTTACAGTGTTGTTTTTAAACAAACACTACCAAATAATATGAACCTTAAAATGCTGGTGGAGGAGTGAAGGGGTGGGGGTGGATGGTTGGAGTAGTGAATGATAAAATTAATATTTGAATCAATGGTTAAAGAGTTAAAAATATTAAAACTATAAATTTTGTCTGGTAGTGAAATTTTTGCAGTTTCCTCTGAAAAATAATAGAGATTAATTTACTTGGTGCTTATTTAAATGACTACTGTAAACCAAGTCCCCCTTTTAAGGTTATGTGTTTTGCCAAATAGACAATAATTAGAAGTTAATCCATTTATGGAATGCTGGAAAAAATTTCATGAACTTTACAACTTTAAATGTGATGACAATGTGTCACTGTTTTATAATGAACCTGCAATATAATATATCATAATCCCTAAAACCTTTTCATGAAGTGTTATTCTCTGAATTGAACAATGAGATTTTAAAACAAATATTCTACTCAAATATTTATATGTATGTATGTATATGTATATATACATACATACATACATATATAGGTAGAATATATATGTGTGTGTGTGTGTGTGTGTGTGTGTGTGTGTGTGTGTATTTGGGTAGGATAGAACCCAGTCAAGTTTAACAGTCAACGTTTTGGAAAAATTTAAATTGCAGCTTAAAATAACTTCATGTTGGTTGTATTTGAGTTAGCAAAGAGGAAATATCTCAAGATAAATTGTTGTATAGAGAGGTGAAGGTGAATTTAAAAGTTAATTTTGACTTTATAAATCATAAAAGTTTGCATTTTATTTGAAAGTTTGTATAACAGTTGAAAACAAAGGTTCAAAAATTACAAGTAAATTTTCTTAAGATCTGAAGTATAGTATATACATGATCTTAAGATCATGTATAGTATTTGTTTAAAGGACCATGTATTCATCCTTTTGAGATCAATGTTTTGTTTTTTCTGTGACTGGGTACCAAGCACATTATATGTGATAGTTTTCAGTGATGTAAACTGCCATAGTTCTAGTGATACATATTGTTATTTATAAGTAACTATGATTTGTCTGTTTTATTTTAATAGTTTTGAACAGAGTTGAAGGGCAAATTTCTCATATATTTAACTGTTTCTTAAAGTTAACATTTAATTGTAACTCATATTTATCAGTAAATTTCAAAGGAACTCTAAAAAACTTTTAAAAACTCTAAGAACCTTTAAAAGTGACAGAACATAATTTGGTGTTCTTAATATGAATACTTTCTATTTGTTCTGTTTTACCTGGTGTATAAATTAACTAAAAAGAACTAATTTTAGTAGTTATTCTAATAGGAGTTATTTCAGGTTATATAAGCATGAAATTTACCTTACTTATTTTTTCTCTCAGAGATAGCAAACCTGTGTGTAGCTAAAAAACATTTGAGCTACCATGTAATTGTTCTAAAAAATGCAGTTACATCTTTATAGCTCACCATAAATAAATTTTTAAAAATTTGATGCAAAAAAGGAAAATGAATTATTTCCCAAATTTTATTATATTTCTTTATTTAGTTAGTTTTTTTTTTTTTGAGGAAGTAGGTAGAAATGGTCCCATCCCCTTCTCTGCTCTTTAAAAAGATTACCACTGACCAATAGCATCTTTATTGACAAAAGGAAATCTGAGACTTGTGCGTAATTTACCATTCAAAGCAAAATAACAAAATTTGATCTATTCCCAAGTAACATTTGTTTTATTTTTAGTGACTTCAGTGATAGGCATTTACAAAGACCCTTCTAGGCCACTCATCTCCTTTATAATTCTTCCTGTGTATGCAAATATTTGTGTAGTTTCAAAAACAGAGGTTTTCTTTCTCCCAAAGAAGTCCTTTTTTGAAATATTTTATTCTTCCAGACATAATCATTTCATATAATTCATTTACAAAATTCCCTCTTCCAATAAAAGTGAATAAATACATTTGCCCATAACATGACTGTTATTTTTCTTCAGTTTTATTAATTAAGCTTCATTTGGAGAAGATAATACTTTGCAAAATAATGATGACATTGATGAATTGTTCATGGCATGTATAAACTTAAGGCATTTCACTTTGAAATCAGTATTGATTGAATGTGCTTCTATCCCATATAGACATGATTATCAAACATTATCCTTGTTTATCAAATATATATTGTATTCTAACAAAGCGTATGTTCATTAGGATTTTCAACTACAAATATTTTTAGAAAAATATTGTTGATAACATGTAAGATAAAAACAAAAAACAAACAAACAACAACAACAACAACAAAAAACCTCCTGCTAAAATGACTAGAGTAGATACGAGAAGTCTTCTATGGATAATAAATTGGGAGTTTTCTTACATACTGGATTCATCATAATGAAAAATGTATCATAAAAATTGGTAAGTATATGAGAGAAAAGAACTCTAATGTTAAAGGAGAATCCTGATATTGTGTGTTTAACATATCTTGCTGCTTGGTGTTTGTATTTTACTTACAAAGTTTGTGTTTGGACTCAGCAACTGGCCTTGAGGTATCTGAAAACCAAACTGCTTGTTAGAAAATTAACAGTGTGAAACTTGACAACGCATGCAGAATGTGTCAAGACCAAGTGGAGACTGGCTACCAAATTAGCCATCACTTGAATTTTAGGCTGCATTTAATAGAAAATTGATTTATGTAATATGTCAAACAAATTTATAAAAAAAACACAATTTATGTCTGGAACTTATGGAAGAATAAAATTATTCTTCAGTCTATTTATATTCTATTAACACCAATTCCCATGGATGACCATTCTGTGACAATTCCAGTCATTCCTAAGAACTCCAATCTGAGTATGCCTGAACGGGTTTCATATTGTTACCCTTAATAAAAGAAATCCGAAGTTAATGTTTTTCTGAATAAATACTTTATCCAAAAGAAAGAGAAAGAGAGAGTGTGTGTATATGAGTTTGTTCACCCTTTTATTTATTTTTTAGATTGAGATACACTTTTGACCAGTTGTCTCTTGCTCCTCCCTTCATGTTCCTACCTCCACCGTTATCTAACCCCCCTCACTTTTTTTTTTTTGCAATGCTGGGACTCCAACCCAGGACCTTCCACATGCTAGGTAAGCACTCTATCACTGAGCTACAACCTGGGCCTCACAGTTGTCTCTTAATTTCCTCTTTGTTTTGTTTTGCTTTTCTTTCTTAATTGTGCTATGTAGAAATACTTTGAATTTTCCCAATTCCCGTGTCTGAAAAGAATGAAGGTATAATACCATTTGTTTCATTTGGGATTCTATTGCTCCCTTTTTAATCATGAAAGAATATTGGAGGGATTGACACTACTTCTGTATGTAAAGTCACAAGTTAAATTTATCTTTAAATTTCAAGCCAGTTCTCATACAAGTGCTCCTAAGAAAAATGTATTTTTCTGAGATTGAATTATATTTTCATAAAAGAGAAATGAATTTTTAAAAATGTCAGGTGTAAGATAATCCTACTTCATAAGTCAGATTTGCTTGACCTTCCTTTTGACTTTAGGTGAAAAGGCCAGAGCAAGACAGCAAAGTGCAGAATGAAAGTATTATTTGGTAAAGTATGCATGCTTCAAAGAAAGTCTTCAGAAATATTTAATTTCCATCTTCAATTTGCTATGAAAAGATAGCCTGATATTAATTGGGTACTAAAAAGACTCATTCATATTCCTAATTATTTGCATTCCTAGAAATGGGATTGATTTTTTAAAAGTAAATTAATTACTAACACCAATCACAGAAATTTTAGGAGGAGAGAATTTGGGTTTTACTTATCAATTCAGAAAAATCTTACAGCATAGGTGCTGCACGAGGACAGGATTTTCTTTACAGAACATAGTAGGCCCAAAAGCATCATTGTTACGTAAGTCAGAGAAAGGTTACATTGGGAGCTGCCATACAATTCCAACCTGTGGTTCCTACAGCACTGGCATAATTTAGTTTGATTCCTCTGTTTTAATGGGCAGGTGAGTTCCATTGTGAGAATCACAGTCCTATCTGAGTTTACAAACAAATTCAAGTAGGAGGAATTAAGTAAAGCCCAACTATTATGTCTATTATCTTGACTTAGTTAAACAGTTGACTCTTTTTTTAAAATTTCACTTTGCCAAAGCCTTACTTAATGCATCAATAAATTATGTCTGGCAATGCCTTTGAATCATCATAGATTATGATCCAAATATGGGAGATTGGAATTCATTTGAATTCTTTTATGTAGTCACTTTATGTCAGAGGACCCATAGTTGTAATTCTCTGGAAACTCTCATCCCTCGGAAGTCTTTTATCAAAACTCCTTTTTTTTTTTTTGGGCTGACTTACATCCCTGGTTAATTTTTATCTTGAGGTCTCAACAGATCATTTTGCTAAGGAGACCGAATATACCAGATTGGCATTCCCCTGCATTTCAGTTCTTTCTTGAGAACAGTTGGATGCTGAAGAGCATTTTATGCCAGTTGAATCTTTCCAGCCTGTCTTGTCTTGTTAGTTGACTTTCTGCAGCTTCCAGAGCTCATCTTAGAACCACATAGCTTGGCACAAGGGTAGAAACTGAATTTCCTTGTCCTAGATGCTTGAGTTTTTCATTAATGAATCTTGGTTCTGCCAACCAAGAGAAAAAGATGAGTGGGGAACTGACTCTATTTTATGCTGTTGCTTGACTTTATATTCATTTAATATACTAAACAATTTTGAATGGCATATACTATTTGAATTTAGTGAGTCATAGTGCAGTCATTCTCTTTTCTTTAGGAGAGAGGAGGAAATGGTTTGCTCAGAAGGTAACCCCTGTGAACTCTTGTATCAGTTCTCATTACAGAAGAGGTAGAGGGAAGATTTGGAGAAGAAGAGTTTCAGACTTTGAAAGTAATAACTTTTCCTGCCATTTTGGGCCTTGATTTTAAGTTAGTGTTTGTAAATGTGTGTGAAATAATGATAGTTGACAATGAGGGCTTTCTTGAGTGAAATAAGCATGAAGAACAATGAATGATGGAATTAATTTTTACTTCCTACTGCAAAATATATTATGAGAGCAAATTGTAACATCTTTTCAAGATTTAAATGAGTGATCTTTTAAAATGGGGAAACCCATGGAGCTAGACTATCAAAATGGCAAAATGAGAATTTACTCAGTGCTTTTTCTGATTGATTATTCAGTTGATATTGATGCCAGTGCACATTGATTTACACTGTTTCTGTTTTTTAAATGAGCAATTGATTTTCTAGACTTTGATTAGTCAACTTTGTGTACTCTTAGGTCTATGCAGGTCTTGGTCTTAAAAAAGAATTTTTTTCAGAATACATGAAAACAAAATAAGGAACCCCCCCACCCACATATTTTATATATATTTTTTTCCTGTGCAGATGCACTGATGTATTTGGAGTAGGAAATTCTGACTTCCATGTGTCATTCATCACAGTGTAGATAAAACATGATGGGAGCATTTACAATTGCAAAAAAATTGATATTTATCTAAATTAGTCCCTGAAGTTAGAAATGAATTATTTTCTTGCTTCCTGATCACTGTGCTTGTCCATATCTTTATAGGAATATTGAAAATATGTTACTTTTGGCTACTCATTTGATTTTCACCCTAGAAGGTTTCCTTTTGTTTTTAAAATTTGCCCATGGCAATTTAGTTTCATACAGGAATATCTTCCAGGAAGAATAGACCCTTACTGCCTTGACATCCAACTGGGTCTTGGTTCCACTACTTTACAAATGTGGGCAGGTTGCTTCATCTTATCTGAGGTGGAAAACCAGAAGTAATGGCTGGCCTACTAAAGTGAAATTATCCCCAGAAAAACACTGCGGAGACTTAGAATTGCTAGGTATTCTTTTAAAGGGCAACATTCTAAAACAAGAGGAGAGCAAAGAAGACATTACATTTGAGTACCCACCAAATGCTGTAGCTTTTTCAGGTACTTTACATACTGTTTATCTTAGCTCTTTTAATCTCTTTATTAGTTGTTGTGATCTCCATTCTACCAATGACAGACTGTGGTTCGTGGTTGTAAACTGTGACATCTCTAATGAAAAAAACTGGGTTTGAATGCAACTAATTCCAAAGCTTATATCCTTTCCACTACTGTGAACTGTCAAATATTTTATAAACTGACTGCTACAAGGTAGATTTCTGTTATCTCCAGTGAGCTAAAATGCAGTTCGAAAGTTAAGTTGTGAGAAGCTTTTGGAGAGCCACTCTACAAACTTATAAAGGGATTGGAAATGTGTGCCTTCTACCACTGATACCCACAGACTTCTAGCCCACAGGGAATTTGGAGATTAGTGCATCCAGAAGTTTTCTTATTTATTAAATGACAGTACTTTAAGAAATGATATCTGCAATCTTGCCAAGCTCCAGAATTTTGATGGTAAGAAGAAAATAAAACATATATAAACACAATGCCTCTCCCTTCCCCTCCCCTCATTCATTTCCCCTCCCTTCCTTCCTCAAATACATAGTGAACATTTCTTCTAAGCTAGGCTCTAATACCAAGTACTGTACTGTTTTCAAATTCAAGAGCAGTATTTGCTTTTCTTTTATTTTTCTTTATTTTTTATTTTTTTGCAGTACTGGGGATTGAACCCAGGGGTACTTTACCACTGATATATATTTCCTGACCTTTTGATTTTTCATTTTGAGATGGGATTTTGCTAAGTTGCCCAGGCTAGCCTGAAATTTCTGATCCTCCTACCTCAGCTTTCTGAGTCACTGGAATTACAGGTGTGCACTACTGTGCACGGCTTGAATTTCCTCTTTTAATTACCTTTTTTAAAAAAAATTTGTCATTTTTTAAATCTTTATTTATTTTTTATGTGGTACTGAGGATCGAACCTAGTGCCTCACACATGCAAGGCAATCACTCTACCACTGAGCTACAACCCCAGCCCTTAATTACCATGTTTTGAAAATATAAGAGCCTAGAGCATCAGAACTTCTTAGAGAAAGAAATACATTTCCCATTGTACAAATTCCTATTCAACATTAAATATAAAATGAAGTATATATTTCTATATATAAACTTTAACAAAGAAATATAAATAAAGAAAATCAAGGAGGAAGAAGCACTTTTAATGATAGATGGTTGTGAATACTAGCATAATAGTGCTGATAAAAACAATTTTTCTTTTTTCCAAGTGGAGAATCCCTACTGTCGCTCCCCTTGTCTATATAAGCAGGAAGTACTTGGAACTAGTTGTGACTCACTTATACAAGCTTTTGGAGTATAGAACCAAACTATTCCAGCAAGGAAAACCAAATAGCTACTTCTACAGTATTGTGTATGTTGACATATTAAAACAAGTCCCCTGAACGTTTTGTTTGTCTTGTTTGAAAAGCAATATCCTGGAGAGCATTAAACACAGGAAAACAATGTTAAAGCCAGTACTTTCCAACATGTAAAACTCCTGAATCTGTGCAGGTTTACAACTTAAAATCCTAACTCATTTTGCAGCCTTTGTGGAGTTTGATTAGAATCATTAAATAATGTGGGTTTTAAAGAACAATGAGAACCTCCCAGATTGAGGGCACACAGCACAGCTAATGTGTTTCTTCTAGATGTAGTCTCAGAAGAGGGTTTCAGTTTACATATAACACTGGCCTGTGTGGCCAGGGAGCAAGTTTGCTTTTAACAAGTCCAAGTGATAATCATGATATTTTGCCTTTTAGTTAATGGTATGAATTTTATTTCTCAATAGGCTTTTTGTAAATGAGATGCTCAATTAAAAGTCATCTTATTTGCAAGGACTTTCTCTCTCTTTGAGAGATTTGTTTTCTCTGACTTGGCAATGCAGTGAAACCCTTTTAGGAGAAAAACTCTCTCTTCTCTTCAGGAGATTTCAGATATACCCGGATCACATCATGGCCCCTGAAACATAAAAACGACACAGAAAAGCCTAGTAGAGCACCGTTAACTTTAAGGTCAATAGCCATCCCTCCCTACCCCAACCCCACTCACTACCCATTTCCATTAAACAGGATTTCTATCTTCTATGCTTGTGTAATTTACTACTGGGTAAATTGCAATCTTATAGTTGCTTCCAAAGATTAAATCAAATGCTGCTTCTGTACCAGGGAATTTGGCACTCCTATGACTCTCTATGTACTAAAGGGTTTCTTAAAAGCTTTCTGCTAAAGGGGACAGGTGGGTGTAATGGAATATTTGTATTGACTTAATCTTCTGTATACCAGATAAACTTGAAAGAAAAAGTCTTCCCTTTAAGGGTTCCATCTTGTTAGGAATGAAAGCACATTCATGAGTACCTTGTTTATGGTGGGCACTTCCAGGTACCTCCATTTCTCCTCATGGGAGACAACATCACCATTTTACAGGTGAATTCAAATTAAGGTTTTCAGGGACCTGTCCAAAGACATAAAGGGAATGTGGCAGAGAAGGGATTTAAATCTAAGCTTACCAAAGTATGGTCTGTGTCTCAGGACATCTTCCTTCTCCATAAGACACCACCCTGAAAGGCAGTGTGATTCACTGGGTACTCCTGGCTTGCACTGAATTCAATCCATGCAATGCCGGGGTCCCCAACAATAATGATTCCTTTGTGGAGCCATTCAGAAGTAATAAACAATTCAGAGCTCAAATTAGACAGATAGAGCTCCTAAAAGCCACCAGATTTCCTTTTGTTCTGAAAAATGAGCTGAATCAATGACAATTTTAGTTTCCAAAATATTTTCTCTAATAGCAGATCCTGTGTACTAAGGGGAGGTGGCATTGTTAAGAGGGTAGGAGCACCATCTTTGGAGTCAAGTAGAATAGGTATGCCACTTAACAACTTCCTATATGACCTTGAGCAAGTTACTAAGACTGAATTTCTTGCCTTCATAGAAGGCTGCTGTGAGGGCTAAAGTAACTATGTGACTGATTTAGTCAATGCCTGGAGTAACTTAAATACTCCAAAAATGTGAGGTAACATTACAGTCACATGGAGTTTGGGTCAATCAATGGACCTGCTGAATAGTAATGCCAACTATCTATCTATCTATCTATCTATCTATCTATCTATCTGTCTGTCTATCAATGTATCAACTATTAACCATCTATTTTTATTAGGCAAATTGAAGAGAGAAAGAGGTAAGTTTGATTTGGCAGTAGACAGTCAGAATATCTCATTTTAGTATAACAGTACCAAGTATCCGCTGGCTTCTCAGCTAGATAGCAAAAGTAAAATGGAAAACAAGTTATCCTGGTTCAGATTGTCTGTATTTTTATGTGGAGTTAGCCTTAGGATGATTCTTATACAGAAAGCAACATGTACTAAGTTTTCTTTATCCTGAAAAGTATAAACACATGTTTTTGTAGATGTGATGTGCTGTATATGTGTGTATTATCTTAGTGTGCTTGGGAATTAGAGTAGAGGATGACAAAAACGAAAAGGCTAATTACTTTTTAAATAATGTTAAAATTTGCATCAAAACAGTGAAAATAAAAAAGAGAAAAAAGAAAACCAACAAGCAATACTAGAAAAGATCTGTGAAGAAAGGCAATGAAACAAACTCAGAAGATACTTGGAAATAATATTCATGTCAGCTTCGAGTGTGGAATTATTAATAATGTATATTTTAAGTTATTTTGGAATGTATATGTTTAATTGTTATTTTTAGTCATTCATCCTAAGTTTCCATCTTAGGGGCAAATATGCATGATCTCTACCAGCTTCTAACCTCCCCCCTCTGCTTTAGGTGAACTGATTGACAGGTGATTATTTTGGGCCAGAAACAGGAAATCAACCCGATAGAAGTGGGCAGATGTTTATTATTTTGAACTAGAATGCTTATGTCTTCTTTTTTACATTTAGACTTGCTTTGCACTAGCAGCATAGATACAAGTGCTTTGTAAATTTAAATCAATATGTCAGTAGAAATTTTCATAACTTTAGTTGTTACATGGAAAGCAAATCTTGACCATTTAAGGAATGTTCATTTCTAAAATACTAATTCATGTAATTATGGAATGTGGGAATATTTCACTTTTTTTGAACAGAAATAAAAGCAATATAGATTTTACAAAAGGATTTTTATGCATTTCAGAAGAGATCACTCCAGAGAAGTTTTTAATGGTAAGGATTTGCATAGATACCTTTTTGCATCATGCAGGGAAGGAGAATGTACTGAAAAATATAAAAGATGAACCTTAAAGGAAAAAGGTTGTTAAAACACTCTCAATACCTCATCTGCAATCCAGAACATTTTTCTTTGAAATGTGTCTATTCATGGAGTACTTACAAATAATGTCAGGTAGGAAACTACATAACTTCCTTTTTCATTTTGCAGAAAGCAGAAGCCACTGGAGAAAAACGGCCAAGAGGCAGACCCAGGAAATGGGTGAGTGATAAGATATATTTTCTGTTTGTTTATTGTAAAGAAAAAAAAATTTTTAAATGAATATATTAGTTGTATTTCAAGGATTACATGTATTTTTTAATTCCTGGTGTGTTACATCTTTGAAAGGGTTAAGGCAAGGACAGATTATCACTGCTTATGGTTAGGCTCCAGGGTTTTACTCCAAACACTTTCCTTTCCTGAAGGGGACTCCTTTTTCTATGTCTTATCAACATCAAAGGAATTTCCATTCTTCCTTCACATAGAGTAACAATGGGAAGACTTGTTCAGTGGGTTGAGTAACTAGGGTTGAAGGTATTACGAAACCTTGGGAGTTGATTACAATGGTGATAAAATTCAGATGAAATGTGTATGAGATAATTTTAATATTTTATTTTCTTGATTTTATGCTTTGTTTTGGACATATATCATTTTCTAGGTGGTCTGTGTTTTCTTTTTCATAATGTCTCTGTTAGAAAACAAGGGCTGAATTTCCATTTTTTTGTTTGTTTGTTTGTTTGTTTGATGTTTTTGTTTGTTTGTTTGTTTACTTCCCTTAGTAGGCATTGTCTACATACTGACCTTAAAGACAGTGGCATCCATGCAAGCTCGCTGGACCCCACAGGCACATACAGGCTGTGAATTTTGAGGCCAGAAAATTAGTGGTTGCTCATTTTACCATTTGAACCTTGTTCTCACATTACCCAGGGACTTCTGGTCTGTCTTGCCCACTGATAGAAGGAACAAGTCCTAACATTAACCCAAACCATTTCTCAGGAGCGTGAAGGCAGCCTCTGTACCCAGTATTTTCTGTAATGGGATCCTTGTCTTTCCTCTTCTCTTTCCCTAGTTTATTCTCCATGTTCTAGCTTTTTTTTTTAAGTTTCCTACTATCCTGGATTATGTTTTCCTGTTATTTTGCCATTCCCTTCTACTCTTGAGTTCTGCATCACTTTCTATTTACACTTTGGTATTGCCTTTCATTTAATTGATTCATCTTGGTTTTTTTTTTTTTTTTTTTTCCTGTTCCACATGTGTTGGGATTAGATTTCTTAGCACAAGGAAAGGGGGATGATCTTTAGATTAAAAACATCTCAGTGTTACAGTGTAACCTTAATGTAAGTGCTTTTCATTCAGCCTGCTGTTCATACATGAATTTTCTCCAAAACTAACTACCATGTGGTGATCATCCAGTTCATGCCCTATCACCTCTAATGTCAGAGAATTCACTGTCTCTCAAGGCTGTCCCTTCCTTCCCGGAAAGTCTTATTAGAGTCTAAATTAGAGTCTTCCATTTGACTTCCTGTGACTTCTGCCCACTGCCTCCAGGTCTCCTCAATGAAAATATACGGAGCAATTGTTTTCACTTTCCCTGATGCTAGCTCTCCAAAAACTTGTTCTCTTTTTTTTTTGATTTAAGTATCTCCAATTCTTTCATTATTTTTCTCCATAAAGGAACATTCTTGTTATTCTTTTTTTCAAGTGCTTTGTTTTTTAATCTTTTGAAATATATCACCAGAACTAAGTATCACATTGCAAGTGTGGATTCTGTAACCAGTGGGTTGGTTTATTATCTCTCTTGCTGTACATGTGGTTCCAGTTACCTGTTACTGCTTAATAAACTGCTCCAAAACAATAGTGTCAAGAAGCAACTATTTTCTTATGCTCCTGGATTCTTTTGGTTAAGAATATGGACAGGGAACAGCAGAAAGTCTTGTCCCTGCTCCAGAATGTCTGGGGCCTCAGCTGGGAGGACCTAAGCATCAGGAGACGACTCCAATACTTTTGGATCTGGAATTTGGAGACTTCTTCATTTATAGGTGTGGTGCTTTTGATTGACCAGAAGTCTGGGCATGTCTAGGAGTAGAACATGCATACATGGACTCTCCAGCTAGGCAGTCTCAGGGAAGTCAGTCTTCTTATCTGTATGCAGAGTTCCTAGAAAAAGTGTTCTGGTAACCAAGAAGAAATTACAAGGCCTTTTTTGACATCATCTCGGAAGTCAAAAGGTACTATTTCTATTATATTCTAGTGAGTGTACTGTTCATTAAGTTGTTAGTGGAAAACATAAAACATAGGTCTGCTCTTTTCTAAGCATCAGAACTCTGAAAAGATGTCCTATGCTACTGAACTGATGACTATGAAAGACTTGTTCCTAGAGGCAACATGATAGACAATAGATGAGCTCTTTGAAGTCACAGGATTAACATGTCTAAACTAAACTAAAATAAAAGTTAGCATGGAGCTGGGAATGTGTGTGGCTCAGTGGTACAGGGTTTACCTAGCGTGTGGGAGGTTCAATCCTCAACAACACACACATACACACACACACACACACACAAATGCCCATGCACAACACATACACAAAAGGAAGTTGACCAGGCAAATACCTCACAATCCAGTGGGGCCTCTTAACTCTGCATTTCATTTCTTCTGCCTTTGGGATATTCCATAATATTCTCCAATTAACCTGCAAAGTTTGAAATCACAAAAAGTGCTCTTCTCTGCAGTCTTCCATGGCTCCACAACTGACGAGTGAATGAATTACAACCTACCCTAGAACCTCACAGTCCTCTAGCTTACACCTAACTATCTTTATGCCTTTGTTTCCCATCACTCATCCTCACCCAGCTAATGTTTCTGCCAAGCCAGAGTAAAGCATACAGCAAGATTAAAGGGTCTCTATATTTTTTTCTTAGTGAGGTTCTTGCTTATCTGAGAAGAACCTGGATTTCAGGCATCTGATCTTCATGCTGGTAAGAAGCCCAGAGGAAATGTCCACCATAGACACCCTTGTCTTTCTGGGAAGAGCCGGGCATCCTCATTGATCATCCTGGTTGCCAATATTTGCTGGCTGTGAGAATGGAAAATTTTGTGTGATGAATTGTTACAAGTCCCTGATTTGGTCCCCCCAAGAAGAGCTGTTCTACTTAGAAGGGGAAATAAAAGGAAATTGTGTATTTTTTCTAGACAACGTGTTTCCTCTTTGCTTGTATATCTTCTGTTGGTGACTGGGGAACCAGTCACAGCCAGGCATTCCGTTCAGTGGCATTCTTTGCTGGAAAGCTTGCGCTGAAGAAATAAATCATTGCAATTTCCATAGGAAACAGGCTTGTACTTTATAGTAAGTTCAATTCTTTCCAACAGTGTCATTCACTGATTTCCTTGAGTTGGAGATATATTTTTGAACTGACTGGATTTACTAGGTATATGGTTTAGAAGCCAGATGGTTCCCCTTTTATTCTTGTGGATTGTGTTGTTTTAAAGTACTTTTGCTTTTAAAACCACATCCTATAACTCTCAGAGATTCATGTAACGGGTCTGGAAAAAAGTATCTGCACTGTTACCCTCATCTGATATAATTAGGATTGGTAGCTGGGAGTTTAATCAAAAGCTGAGTAACTAGAAATATGTAGGTATAGGAGAGAAACTGCCATCAGTCTTGCTTCTGGAGGGGCTGGAAAATTGGCTAATCCAGTGATCCAGGAAGCTGGCTAACTAGATTTGGTTAAGCACACTTCTTCTGTTTACTTCCTTATATCTCCTTAACCCCAGCAGAATTTGATTTCAGACCTTGATATCGGATATAGACTAATTATAATAAATATATAGTTAGGAGCTCAGGATCTGACTTTAGATGGCTTAGGTTTAAATTCTGACCTATCAGTTGGCTAACTGTGTAATCTTGAGCAAATTACATGACCTTTTAAAAGGTCCGGTTTCCTCATCTGCAAAAGGTATATGTCTCATAAAATTCTTGTAAGGATTAAATTCTTGTGAGAGGGTGCAGGCAAAAGTCTTAGTGCTCAATAAATGATAGAAATTATGATTAATTCCCCTGTACACTTTCATGTTGATATTAGTTGTTGCCTGAGCTCTCACATACAGTGAAATGACATGTAAAACTAACCAAGTTTCCTTTATAGTATTATTATGCCTTCCATGTATCTATGCTGAATATTAACAAGTTTAAGATTGCTTACAAACGATATTAAAGCACATTTTAAGTCTGTTTGCATAGGGGAAATTTGTGTGTTACAGTTTATATGCTTTTCTTCTAATAGTGAAGGATTTGGGGCATATCTTGTTTAATTTGAAAAGTAGTATTTCTACTGTTTGCCTCATTATGTACAAATAGAGATGTGCTGGTTCTCTGTAGAACCTCTGTGGGATTCCATTAGCCAGTCTTGTTGCCAACTGCATTTATGTAATATTTGCATTTCTCCATTTTTGCCTGGAAAAGGAAGCTCATCACATGGCTAGTGTAGTGATGGAAAATATTTGGAGAAAGTTTTAGAGTGGAACTAAGACCCAAGGATACAATGAGATAATAAAGATGTTAACTTCATCCATGCAATGCTCTATCCAGATGTCAGTGAAGCAACTAAAGCTGGAAGAAAGAAAAAAAAAAAAAAAGCAAGAACCAGATAATGAAGAATACATCAGTGAGAATAGTCAGCACTTTAGGTGTTGTTTTGTTTTCAGAATATTTTTGTAAGAAAGGAAATTAACAACAGAAGGAGAATAGTCTCAAATATGAATTAATATATTTTAAAAGAAAAATAAAAGTTATTCTGGAAATTCTGAGATTGACCTAGAAATTGACCCAAGGACCAATTAACTTCAATTGATCACTAGGAAGTTAGTAAGAATTCCAGATGTTTTCTTGTGCTGCTGCTTATCTTTATTTGGTAATGGGGTGTGTGCAGTATGTGTAGTTTAAAATATGCCTTTCCATCCCACCTCTTTTTTTGTGGGGGTTGGAGCACAGTGGTCTTTCTTTTATTAAAAAATACTTGTGGATACAGAGCAAGGGATGTAATTTCTTTGCTAGTTAAACATCTAAGGTCTCTAGATAGGTAACAAGGGCTTCTGTGTTTCTAACTTAGTGAGAATCTAGAAATCTCTATGATGAACTGAGTATCAAGAAGGAGGAGCTAAATCAGAATAAAATCTATTATAACCAGAATGATTAAAACTGTGATTTTCTTCCAAGGATCCCAAGCATTCATATATTAAAGAACCTGGAATCTAATGTTAAAGCTAAAGCATTAGGTTTTCATTTCCATTGCTTTTCCTCTTACAGATGTTTGTTGCTTTAAAAAAAAACTTTTAGCCATTTGTAATTTAACAATTCTCTTGTTTAAACTGAAATTTAATATCAGTGTTTAGAAAGAGATACCCCATAATGCAGATTGCAGATGATTCTAACTTTTTAATGGAGTCAGAGGGGGAAAAATGACTTTAATATAACATCAAAAACTGTCTGCTAATTCAATGTGTGAAGGAGAAACCCATGCCCCTCAGAAATTTGTAAATTAGCATGCTTTATAAAATAGTAGATGCTCTCTTTAAAGTGCACAGATATTGTATGTATGTTCCGTAATTAAAATATAAATTTTCTGATGCATATAATGCATTCAGAGTTGGAGAGTAATATTTTCTGAAGCTATCCCTTTCTTTACAATATTTTGTTATAAAAATGGAGTGCTTTCCAAACCCTAAAAGACCACGGTGGGGAAAAGTATCTTACTTGTTTTATTTTAGTAACTTACTGCAAAATTTACTAAAATACTTATTTAAAATTACAAGATTAAATATGAAAACACTAATAAGTCATATCCAGAAAGCAAGAATTGGATTTGGTCATTAAAATGTTGATCCAAGATCAATCTTTTTGCTGCTTTTAATATTGGAAGGCTATTTTTAATTATTCTGTTTTAAAGAGATTTTCAGAAAAGAGATTGATAATCTGCCCCACTCGGTAATCCAGTTCAGTGTGGTGTGACCAATCTTTGTTAGACCCACACCATTTGGAATTATTAAAACATTGACCACAGGGTCAGCCATTCCAAGGGGTGGCTACAGTACCATTGTAGACTGGTGATCTTATTAAACTTTAATCAGGGAAGGACGGGCTTTCCTCCCACTCCCACTTGTGGTAGAATTTTGAATTCTAGATAGGAGATAGCTCAGATAAATGTCCTATCTCTAAATATGATATTAGATCTATAGAATCTCTATTAAGTAGGTCATCTCAGCTTCATTTTAATAAAAGGACAGATATTATGGAATTCAGTGACCATTTCATGCAAAAATAAATGGTCTTATATATGAATGATCATATAAAATAAAAAGTTTATATATAAATATTAGACTCTTTTTAAAATATTTTTTTAAACAGAGAGAGAGAGAGAGAGAGAATTTTTTTTTAATATTTATTTTTTAGTTTTCGGCAGACACAACATCTTTGTTTGTATGTGGTGCTGAGGATCGAACCCGGGCCACACACATGCCAGGCGAGCACGCTACCACTTGAGCCACATCCCCAGCCCTAAATATTAGACTCTTATACAGTGTATTATTCATACTCACATACCATATTTACCTGCATTCACCCAAATTCAAGTATTTATGGATGGAAGTAAATATGTCTAAAAGATTAGAATACCCATATTGTATATAAATAAAGTTAATATGCCACTTTTTTTGTTTGTTTTGGCTAGGTACATAGGCAAAACTATTATTACTTCATATTCCAAGAGAAAATTTTCGTTCTGTTTTTAAGAAAGGAGTTGTTTTTAATCAAGAAATCCTTGATTCCAAATTCTTCAAGATCTGACATATATATCTCAACATTTTTGAAAAAATTTTAATCTGATTGGATTAAATCAAACCTACTGCCTCTTCTCCAGATTGAAACAAGGACCTCTGTGTTGTATAAGCTAAATACTCTTGGGCAAGTTGTTTAAATTATCCATGCCTTTTCTTTTAGTTACCTGACAGAACATTCTGTCTATAACTAAAGGCTGTCAGCATTTACGGTTGTAAAACATAAAATCCTTTATTGCTACAACCAGCTCTATTATCCAGGGACTGCCTCTTGGCTCCTCCTTTGCTGTTTCCCCTGCTGCCTGCCCTTTGGCCACTTCGCTGCTCATTAGAGCCTCCACCAGATGGGGAGCAGGGCAGGAACAGGGGGTCAGCTCTGGTAAAAGGCTTGGTGGGAAGGAGACCAACATCAGGTTTTCAAATTGTTGATGGTGCTGCACACAAACCCTGTCCTCAGGAATAATTGAACGCAGACAAGACATTGAAGTTTGTTTTTCACACCTTATTTATTCATTCTTATAGTAAATATAATTTTATAAGTTAGGTAAGAAGAATTTTTTTTTCAGGATGCTATAGTAAACGAAAGTCTCTCTTTTATGTTTCATTAATATTGATGAATGGCTGCAGATTACACTTGACCCAGAGAATTTTTTTACTCACATTCAAATTTAGAAGAACTGCACTAAGTCTGTTGTGACATCCTGGGGATGTCAAAGCCAACACAATAGGTGGGGACTTCCTTTGGGGAGACCAGGATCTGGGAACCCTGAAAGAATACCCTGAAGCCTGGCAGGTAGGTTACTATTTCATGCTTCAGATATTCTGAGGCTAAATTTAACTACAGTGTTCAAGTATTCTGAGCTCTTTAGAATTTCACAGTCCAACCATAGGATTGTTTTACAAATCCTATAATACTTTGTATCTACACCCTTATTTGAATTTGCCTATATACAGGTGATGTGTGAATTGGTGATGTGATGTGGGCCTGGGTTACATTCTGTCCTTGTCATCACAGCGAATATTCAAGCTAATATCAAATGTATACAGGTCTGATTTATAAAAATAATTGGTCAAATTTTATCTAGTGAAGACAGACTTAAAAAGCCAAGTATCAAATTTTCAGAGCCTCAAAGAAGAAAGGGGAAAGGGGCATCAGGAGGACAAGGGTAATTCTATTGAGCTGTGATTTGACATATGTTGGTCTTATAATTTATGTTTGTTCAATCATTTTAAAATCACTAGGTCTTAAAGCAACTTAATTGTATACCTTAATATTTCTGAACAGTGGCATATTTATCTTCTTGCCTTCAGCTTAAGAGCTTAGACTACCTGGGTTCAGGTATCAGTTTAAGGTAAGTTGGTCATCGTCACCAGCCCCAGTTTCCCATGTGCAAGACAAAGGGTGATCACAGTTCTTGACTCATAGGATTGTTTTGAAGAATTATATGAGAAGCTGTCAAAAAAACCTTATTCAACAAGTAGCAAGCACACAATAGGTCATAGTCATTGATGTCAGTAGTTATAGGTACACTGTAGTGCCTGATAAGTATAGTGGCTAAGTGATACTTTTTCTTTAGTGTAGGTGAAGTGTGGTCTTTGAATTTTTGTTTTCCCGTAGTAACTGTGGATTTGCATCACATTCTTTGGCTTTAAAAAAGAAAAACAAAAAACTGATCATCTGAGCTATCATAGGTACAAAAGCACAACCTGTAGACATCAAAGCAGTGTTTGCAATGATTTTGAATTACAGCTTAGGCCTCCCCACTTGAGAAGTAACTGCTAGCCACTATCGCCCAGCCCCAAAAGAGACTTTGAATGCCCTGCCCTTGATTAATGTTTCCATTCCCTCACTTCTGGAAATAGCTTTCTGCTCTCCAAAATAGGCTCTAGTGCTGTACCTTAAAAGAATTTTGGTCACAGCTTTGGATCATCAGAAAAACACAAGAGAGCTTTGTTGGCCAAATGTCACAAAATAATTTTCTACAGTTGTTTCTCATTGGGGGGGAAAGGGCAAAAATTCATGTTGTTCCATTTCTTTACTCTTAATTTTTACTACTAACGTGAATAATAAAGAACAGAATAAAATCAATAACACATAGTGTTCCTTTGACTTCTTCCAAGGGCATTTTGAAGCATTTCAGGTATCATTGGGCTTCATTGGGGAAAACATAAACCTAAGACCTGATATGAGGCTTATGTCACCACAGCAATAAGTGCTCCACAGTTGGAATAACATAGGTAGCAATGCCATGTGACCTGGAATTTTGAGTATTCACATTTCCAAGAGGGAAGGGCAGGTTTGCCAAGTTGCCAGACGACCCACATATTTTCAGCACCCCATAACAGGAAGCACTGTAGCCCGGAAAGGTGAAAGAATAACTGAGGAACATGGAATCATAAGATTATAGCTGGTATTGTCTTACAAAATCCCATTTGTCTTGCAGTTTTTCATTCCCTGTTCCAAATGACTCTCATGTCAGAGAAGATATATGCTACCCACTTTGTGTCAAAATCTGATCCTAGTGCACAATTTCCTTATTACGGGTCTGAGCCCCTATCTTTTTTTTTTTTTTTCCTTGGCATTAATCTCTGAGCTAGTCCAACTTCAATGTTCCTTTAGTTCTGTAATGGGAATTTTTAAATTCATTTTTTTAGTTGCAGTTGGACACAATACCTTTATTTTATTTATTTTTATGTGGTGCCGAGGATTGAACCCAGGGCCTCACACGTGCTAAGCAAGGGCTCTACAGCTGAGCCACAACCCCCAGCTCCTGTGATGGAAATTTGGTGAAGCACTCCAACTCATGGGTCCACTCTCAGATCTGGAGTGGAGTTGGAAGGTAGGAACATGCCATCTCTGTGGTCTTCCATTCTCCAGAGGAGGGACATTGGTGACACTAAAGGTGCAGCCTTAGGAGTTTCAAAGAGAGGGTGAAAAGGTCATGCGATAATGTTGTCAGCTATAACATTTTCATTTTCCTGTGTTTGTTTTTACTACATCTTAAGTTGCTCTTTTAGGAGTAAGTAGAGCTTGATTAAATCCTTCAATTTCCCACCATTTTTTATTTTTATCATTGGACCCAAAATTTCCCATATGTATTGGTTGGACATGATGTTATTCCCAACCCTGATTCACCCCCTGCAATTCCCTTCATTGCAATGGTACAGAGTTTAATGACATTCTGTTTAGATTTGCCAATTACAGAATGCTTGTTTCCTGATGGTCACACCAAGACAGTGGTGGATTCTGTATATATATTTTTTAATTTAGTAACGCCTTTCCTCCAGGGGTAGCCTACATTTTTGGGGTGTGGGTTGCTATTAAAATGTATCAGTGAATCAGCCAGGTTTGGGAATTTGTGCTTTCCATCCTGCTTAGACAATTGGTGAGCTACATAAAACCATTTAAAATCCCTAACCTTATAAACAAGAAATAGTTACTTTGTCTAATATATAATTTGCTTGGCTACTAAATCACTGATTTTAGTGGAGGTTCATTGAGATCACTTCATGGGCACAGGGCTGGGGATGTGGCTCAAGTGGTAGCGTGCTAGCCTAGCATGCGTGACGCACTGGGTTCGATTCTCAGCATCACATAAAAATAAAAGATAGTATGTCCACCTAAAACTAAAAAATAAATATTAAAAAAAATGTATGGGCACAAAATGTTATAACTGGTATCTTCCTTGAATTGTCAAAACTTCTCAGGGTTCCTTAGTATTCACGGAGAACTATTTCATGCTGTATCACTTGTACCACACTGTTTCCTGCTAACTATGATAAAGCAAGTGAGTTAATGTATATTAATGGATTAATAGGATACTCGGTGCACAAAGTTCTGAGAGGATTTAGCCATATACAATCATAGTATGAAGAATTCTCTTGTGACAGAGTACATTTTTGCTGAAAAAAGGACTTTTCTAAAAAAAAAAAAAAAGAAGAAAGGAAAGAAAAGAAGAAGAAAAGTATTGGAGATACTAACGTGAGCAGGAATAGTACTACCCCACCACCAAAAAAACGAAAGGACTTTTCTGACTGACACTATTATATTGTGGTATAGATTCAGAATTTCTATTTGCTCGTCTTTAAGTGTGTTACAATAAATGACCTAGACCCCTGTTAGAGACACCAGGAATTTGTATAATGAGGCAAACACCAAGATTTTCAAATTGTGTGAAATTCTAGGTGTGTTATTTTGTGATTTTATTATTTTTGAGTCAGAGACTTTTAAGTCGGAGAACATGCTTAGATTAATTTCCTTGCAGTCTTGAAATTGTCTTTGGGAGAAAAATATCCTTATGTGCATAAAAAAAAAAGTCACCTAGAAAGGAGACTTCATGAGTACCACTTAGTGGTGTGTGAACTTACTCATCCTCACTGTGACAGGGTCTTTACACATTGAGCTTACATCTCTCCTTGTATGGTTCTCAGTCCATTTACTCTTGGTGGTCCAGAGAGGACAATGGCCATGCCTGCAGAGATACAATCGAAGTGGGAAGGTTAGACTGGAGGAGTGAAGTGTGGGGAAGTGGAAAATGAGACATTGGAGAAAATGGCAGAGTAGGAAATTTGAGTGCCCCAGATGTGAGAGCTGAACTATGAGGAGTAAGACCACTAAAATGGGGAAGAAAAGAAAGTAGAGTGGATATAATAATGCTTCGGGAATATTTATACATGCTATTGGCTTTATATTTTTTAATCTATTATACATACAGTTAGCATATGTAGAAGCAAAAACCTTTCCCCCATATTTGTAGTATTATTAATCTTTTGGTTTTGTTGCCTCCATTGAGTTTTATTTCATGTTCAGTTATGGGACCGAAAGTACATACGTCTGTATAGTCTAGAGTGGAATTTGATTAAATACCCCTGATGATTATTCTACATGTTCCATAGGGAGTCAGAGATGCTACTTTCCTGAGGCCCTTTCCTCCATGGATGCCTGTGACCTTAGCCATTGAATCACTTAATCGTTTTTGGCCTCCCTGAATCAGTGATTCTGAGTGGGCAGAGTGGCAGTGTGATGTCATGTCTGGGGCATGAGCCTGCATCCTCACCACACACGGGTTCCACCCTTCCTGGTCTAGGCAGCTCAATGCACAGTGCTTGGCACATAGTGAGCGCTCAATAAATTTAGTTGCTTTTCCTGTCCCTCTCTGGGAACAGGAATGGCCAAATTTGAGAATGCCACCAAAGCATTAGGTTCCTAAATCCATGGTGAAAGCTGATGCTGTGTGAGGACACAGTTCCCGTTCGTTAATCTAGGAAAGATGATTGCACTGGGTTTACAACTAGGCTTCCTGTGCTCATGAATCATAATAAGATCTCTTCCAGGATTAATGAGTTTTAACTTACTGCAACATTTCTAAACTATGTGTAATATTGAGACATTTGAAAATATTTGTTAGGAAAAATAGCTGATGGCGGTACAAATTTTGAAACAATCTGTATTTCACCTACACTGTATTTTATTGACTTCCCTTCTCCCCACCCCCACAGAAAGGTCAGAAGGAAGGTCTTCCACATTTTCTCCAAATTCCTAGATAAAAAAAAATCATATTAGAAAGGAGGTAGCCTAATACATTTATATTTTTAAAAATAAAATGTTTCTTTCTTGCCCTTTCTCTGGTAGAAAAATTAGACTCCCTTTCTTTCTTCTTTTTTTCTTTACCCCAAATTCCAGAAAATTTATCCTCATCTTTCTTTTTGAGATAATTGTAGATTCACATGCAGTTGTAAGAAACTACCCAGAGAAATGCTTTATACACTTTGTCCAGTTCCCCACAATGGTGGCTTAAAAAAAAAGAGTGTTGGGGATAGAACCAAGTGCCTCATATGCATGCAGGCTCTACCACTGAGCAATACTCTAACCCACATTTTGTAAAATTGTAGTGCAATATCCCAACTATGATATTGCCACTAAAAAAGTTTTACATGAGCTCATTTGTGTATTTGTGCATGTATTAAGTTATAGACAACTTTATCACATGTGTGGGTTTAGGTCTCCACCACTATCTTTTAAGACTCTTGATTGCCTGAGAGTTTTTCATGTCTCATGACGACAGACACTGAGATGTGTGTTCTCCTCTAAACATATAAGAACTTGGCCTAGCTGTTGGAATGTGGGGAGTGGAATTCTGGCCCATGGCTCCTGTCTGTGGCTGTGCAGTTACTCTTTCCCATTCCCTCATTATAAAGGTCTGGCTGGCCCAGGCAGAATCATAGGTGGGCTTGGCACACAGCTAATTACTTGCCTGGAGTAACTTGTGCTTTTCTACTGCATTAAAAGTTCTGCCAATTTCAGAGGCCAGGAAGTGAAGAGTTGGCCTAGGACTGCAACACACCTGCTTTTCCTGAGGCCACATACAACATGCCTGTTTGAGTACCTGTTCATCCTTTGGGATATATTCTCCAAGGTCCTGAACTTGTAAATATATAATCTTTATTCTCCTTCAGAAACTTTTGTTTCACAGAGATTTTAAAATGTCTACAAGGACAGATTTTCATTGTACATCTGGCTCAGTGTCCAGGATGAGCTATGGTACAACCCTGTCACCTTGACACCTTTAGGAATACACACTTGATAACACAACTACAGAATTAAGTTCCCTAACTTAAAGAAATTGCAACTGTGTTTCACACACACAGCAAAGCCATGCTGAGATGTGGACCTTGAACAGAGAGATGGCTGTCTATCTGGCTAGGTCTTTCAGTCCTGTACTCCAGCATGAGAAAAGCTAGATTTACACATCGTTTAAATTATGAACATTAAAATTTGAGAATGCACAGGTCTGTTGCAGTCCACTAGTCACTCCTGAAATGCAAGTGTTTGATTAAATAACAAGAAAGCAGAAGAAAAAGATGATAAGATTTGATCATAACGACCAATGGCGGGGGGGAAACACCCTAAATGTAATTACTTTTAAGAGAACACACATTTAGTACATTTGGATCCAGTTCCCTGTTGGATCTTGAATCCTCTAAGATGGTGGCATATAAAGAGCTAATTTTCCAGTCTTTCATATTGATGCCTTAAAAATCTGTTAATTGCAAATAACATTCTGTAATTTTGGTAGTAAGTATAATTTTATTTAAATGCAAGCTTACTTTTAAATCAGCTGGAACTATTTTTGAGAATCCTGGAAGTGTAGAAAGAACTATATTTGAAAGGAAAATTATCAGGGCAGGCTGCTGTTATTTCCATAGTAAACTTCTTTGGATCTTACCTAATCCATACAAATGGGGCCACACTGCCAGTATAGGCATGGCTAGTGGCAAAGAGAAGACTGCAATTGTGCTCCTTTGTCTTGCTGTCTGTCACTGAGGTCCAAGCTATGCCACACAGTGAATTTCAAAAGTACTAAAATGTCTGTCTGTTTGTTGCTTGATTTTCTGATTTTCCCAACTGTAATCCTAGACTTGGTCTAAAACTGCTATAGCAGAATTCTCTCCTGTTCTACAGGTGACAAAATCAAAGCTGAGAGCAATTAAATATCCAGCTTAAGGTCACACAACCTCATTAGCCCTGACAAGAACCAGGTTTCCTGACTCCTAGTCCACTGCTTTTCCCTTTAATGACCAGCTTCCTCTTGCCTTACCTGTCCTTTCTTGGTTTTCCATTTGCAATGTTGACCACAGTTCGATCTTCTGTTAGATCCTGTATTAGGCGGGGTGTGTGTGTGTGTGTGTGTGTTTTGAGATGGTTGGGGTTGAACCTAGGATCTCAAGCCCTTTGTGTGTGTGTGTGTGTGTGTGTGTGAGTGTGTATACACATTTTTTAAAATTAGGGCTGTTGTGACAAAGTACCGCAAGCTTGGGTGTCTTAACACAACAGAAATTTAGTCTCTCACATTTCTGGAAACTGGAAATCTGAAACCAGGTGTTGGCAGGGCCATGCTCTCCCTGAAGGCTGTAGGCAAGAATCTATTCAGTGCCTTTTCCATAGCTTTTGGTGTTGCTGGGCATCCTTAATGTTCTTTTGGCTTTTAGGTGCATCACTCTTATTTCTGACCCTGTCACGTGGTATTTTCCTGTGTGTCTGAGCTTCTCTTCTCTTCTAAGTCAGCCATATTTGATTAAGGTCCACCTTAATGACTTAACTTGATTACATTTACAAAGACCCTGTTTCTAAATATTGTCACATCCATGGATACAAGGTGGGTTAAGACTTTAACATCTCTTCTTAGGGACATGGTTCAACCCATAACATCTTCTTAACTTCAAACTCCAGAAACAGGCAGGTGTTTGTAACACCTAAAGAGAAACTGCAGTGAATTTCATTAAGTATAAAGCATCATATCCAACATTTGTAGTTTGTTATGATAACACATTGAAAAGATTTATAGACTGTTTCATGTATGATTTCTGGATTAATTCCTCCCTTTGAACCCATTTGTTGGGGCCAGTTTATTTATAGGGGAATGAGTAGACCTGAAAACACCTCATTTTCATTTTCAGTGTTGCCTGGAAGCCAATAAAATTTTTTTAGAGAACTAAAAACTATGTTGCAGAACACCAGCACTATATTAATCATTTGATCTTTCCTTTTCCTAGATGCTTGTTTGATCTGCTAAACCTCTAGCTAAGACAAAAAAAGAGACAACTTTAAGCTTTTCTGTTTGTTTCTGCAGTCATAAAGTCTCGAATAAACTGATATTTATTTGCATGTAATATTTAGCAGTGTGTATGAAAATTTTAAATAAAAGTTAAAAATAAAGAAACCTATTCACAACTGTACACATTCCCTCAAACTTCACCGGTGGAATATAATCATTTGCATTCATGAACAATTTTACTGACCTCATTCTCTCTAATATTATTTGATCAATGTTGGAGGAAATGTACATGTAACCTTAATTTGTACCTTTTTAGGAATAGTTTTGAAACTATGTAATGGGAATGGATTGCCATGTCTTTTTATTATATATGCGATTTCAAATTTCCCTTTAAATTAATGTCTTGTAGCTTCAAATATACCTCTTCCCATAAGACTAGTCCCCATTTCCTATAATCTTACAGACCTAGGAGAACAATATTTTCCCTTCTGTCATTTTGATAATTACGTCCTCTGTGCTCAGTGGTGGCCTATTAACTCACACGAATACCAAGGGCTTGCAAAATAGCCTCGAATTTCCATATATTGGAACTGTGAGAATTTTCTATAATGGTGCTTTAGCAATAATGATGGAGGTGCAGGCATTTCCTGAGGATTAATGACCAGCTGGGAGGAACCAGTGGCCCTTGGCTCTGCCTCCCAGCCAGCCATTAATTCCAAGGAAATGTCTTTTGCTGAGGTCGTTATTGCTATTATAAGCTTAAAATGGAAAAACATAATAGGCGTATGAGTTATTTTTATGGGTTGATGCAGTTTCCAATGGTATGTACTAATTCGAGAAAATGAATCTGTATACATACAAGAGTAAGTCAGGTTGTTTGAATCATCCCTCAGTATTCCATATGTTTTGTGATTGATTTTATGATTCTCCACCTTTCTTTCCCACTTACAAAAAAAAAAAGAAAAAGAAAAGAAAAGAAGGAGGAAGAAAATTTGATTCAGTAATTCCTACATTATTTCAGGCTTAAAAGTATTAGACTCAATGACATATTTGAAAGCACCAGTTTCTGTTACTGTCTGCAAACAATAGTTAGGCTTCATGTATAGTCTGAAAGGAATAAGACTTGACTTTCCATATTTGTGATAACAACTTTTCTGTTAGAATAAATTGCTTCAGGAAATGAAAGAAAAAAAACTGTAATGATTTTGTGCTCCTTTGATTTTTCTCTCACATTTAATAGGCATCCTTATATTTATATCTTTACACATTGAACCCAGGAGAGAGCAATATGCAGCCCACTTATTCAATATCCCAGGGTTTTAAAAAGCACATTAAATATTGCAGTATTGGGGAATCCTTTAAGACAAATCTAAACAGAGTCCAAGCCAAAGAGTCAAAATGTTGCCCATGATGTTCCTTTCTGATTTTTTTTTTAAACCTAGCCCTTATTGTGTTTCTACTTCTGATCTTGATCAATTGTTGCATTGTTATCTTTCTACATTATTACAAAGCTTTCAAGAAACATTCTTAAAAGTCATGGAAGGGAAAATCTTGACAATCCTGGAGTCCTGCCACCCTTGATCTCATGAAGAAATGTGCCATCAGGCATAATGCCCAGGGATCATTTTTAATCTACTGTCAGTAATGTCTCATGTATCACACATCATCCATGGACCAGAACTTGGTGGGGAAGTTAAAAAATTAGAGGTCATGGGTTTTCAGTAAAAGGAATAGGCATCAAGCTAAGACAGCTTGTCCTGATGGGCCCTCAGGTTCCTATCCCACTCCTTTCCTTCCTCCACTGGATTGGCTTATGGCCTCCATGTAGTGTAACTCCCAATAGAACTCCTTTCACTCCCCAAAGTGTCTTAGGTGGGTGAATGGTGTGTTCAGCCACCCTTGTTCATGTGCACACCTTGACCCTCCCCTGATCTTGTTACATTTGTGTTCTTAGGCCAATTCTAGAGTATTGTTTCACATCTTTACACTAGCCTATTGTTCTCCTGCCCTGGCACTGTCCATAGGCTCCTCATTTGTGACTGAATCATTTATATATTTTTCAGGTCATATAATTAGAAATATTTGGCCATTGGATGTCATGTTCCTTCCATACACACAGGCAAGTGAATGAACTTTATTTTCCAGGAATAGGGCACTTTCTGACCTTCAGTTCCACTCTCTACTGCTTCAAATATCCTTTAACCTCCAAGCCCCGTTTAATCCACTGTTTATAAACTAGCTCCTGACTGCCCTGTTCAGAGGTGGACCATCTCACTCCTGGAGTGGGAACACATGATATCAATGTCTCATTCATAACATTACTCATTTTCTCTTGTATTGATCATTTTCAAACATGTGTTATCTTTGCTTACCAGTTTTGTAAACTCCTTGGAAAGAGTTTTGCATTTTCTTCCAAATCAAGGACAGTGGTATACAGAAGTTGCTTAATGTACATTTGTTGAATGGAGTAAAAAAGCATATGTGGCTAGGCTCTACTTGGGTCATTCCCCCAAAATGATTTCTTAAAGCTATGTCATTGGAATTTATAAAGGAAGTATTTCTACAGTATTATGTCACTAATTGCTGTACCCTGAGGAATTACTGCTGCTGCTAATCTCTTGGATCCAATACTTGGAGAAATAAATATAAATGACATTAGCACTGCTACCGCATTCAATAAGGTTACAAAATAGAACATAGACCTAGAAGCAGATGCTGGAAAAAAGGTATCTTCAAAGATACAAAATGTAGGCCATTTTGCTAGGTTTGGTTCAGGGTCATTATCTAAGAGGAAACAGTGAAACCTAGTATTTGACACCCTGGTGGCAGGCTCTTGTACAAAATTGGAAAGAGGTATGTCTACTTGGCGGGATTTTCCTTTAAGTCATTAAAAATCAATGTGTCAAGAATAGATTAAGTTAAAAATGGTCATTTAAAGAAAAAAAAAGTATTTGCTTATGGGGATGGACACAAGAGTGTCAGGGGGCAAATCTTGTATGTGGATGTATTTGTTTTTTCAGTCCTTGTCCTATGTGTGTGGTCACTATGGAAGACTGGATACAGAAAATAATTAGTTTTCTTTTTCAAAATACTGCTTTTGATAATTTAATCTCTTTTTTATTTATCTTAGATTCTTCTAAATTGGTAAAAACTTAGATATTATGTACATGTCATTTGAGTTCTTGTACAAGGTAAACAAAACCTTAAGAGTAAATTGAGTCACGATATATTGTAACTATTTTCTGAAAAGCCTCTACTTTAAAATTTAATATGCCAGGTTTTGAAAGAAATCTATTTCTGCATCATTCTTCATTCCACAGTGTGACTTCATATTTTAAAGGGTGTTGACAAAAAACAAAACAAAACAAACAAAAACAAAAACCAACTGTGGATATGTGTATCTTTCTCAGACTCCACTCTGGTACTTCCAATAGCATTAAATATTTTCGGTAGTTTTACATTTTTATATTACATAGAAATTAAGGAAAAACTAAATATTTCTGAAAGTACATTTAAAATACTACTTGAGAACAATTAATCTGCATAGGTGAACACAATGCAAGCCAGTTGTAAGAAAGCTCCTATATTCCAAAAATTAAAGAAATGTTAAGTATCAAGGATTACATGGGACTAGAAGCATGGGTCACTTGGTGGATGGCCATGTGCCCAACCAAGTGAAAAACTCAGCAAGAAGAATGGATGTAGAGATCCAGATAGAGTTGAAATACTCATGTACTTAAGTTACATTTGTGTGAAGTTTAGGAGAGGGAGCGGAACTGAAGGTAAATATATGGGATATGGCCAAAGTATGGCTGTGGATAAGCATCCTAGGAGAATGTCAAAACCAAGAAGTAATGTAAAAGTGGAAAAGAAAGGGAATATGGTGGCCATTTGCACAGCAAGGAGATAGAATAGCTTGTCAGCTGCTAATGATGCTGTGTGGACCAGCAGCCATTACCAAATATTTCTCCAGCTATTTCATTGTCCCAAGAACTCAAGTAGGGTTTCCTTCCCCCTTCTCAAACATGCTTAGCTCATGATAAGTTGGCATGGTTCTTATTTCTCTATTAGCTCATTGGACCAAGCTCACCATTGAGGTGCACCAAAGACAGTAGAGAACCCTAAATTCTGAGGTTGCTCTCAGCAATCAAGGAGGGCAGGGGAAAGAAACTAGGGAGCACCCTTTTGGACTGGGTTGTTAAGTCATATCTAGTGACATCCCATTTTTCATCTGAAAAAGATAAAGTTTTTTTATGCAATTAATGTTATAGGATGGTGCATTTCTGTTGGTTTGCTAAAACTCTTCAGTCAAAAGAGGGCACAAGAACAAGTCCTGGTCCCAGTAGTTGGCTGTACCTTTCTACAGCATGCCATGGGCATCTGTAAAGAAGAGTGAAATGTCCCTGGTGTGTTTAAACCCACTGCCTTGACTTCAAGGATTGTTAGATTTAAAAGAGTTTTAAAAATCACGGCAAATATCCTTTGCATGGATCATTGATGAAAAACTAGTGGTAATTTGGGATTCATTCACAAGAAATGACCTGAAAGGTTTTCAGGTGAATAGAACTGTAAGGGGTGGGAATATTAGGCTGTGTTCCCTGTCAGTTTCACGGACAGAAGAATTTTGTATTCAGACTGCAGTAGTTGTGACTTTATACCCGTGCAGACAACATGAGGCTTTCCAATCTTTTGTAAGGTGCAAAATTTTTAGGTGAGCTGGCTTGGCACAAAAACTGCCCTGATGCTTGATTTTAGCTAAGCAGTTTTAGCAATCCAACAAAAAAATTTCTTGATTCTGCAAAGCTAATTACAAAACAAAACCTTAACTTCTCCAGATGGAAAACAGGATATGCAAATAACATGAAGGAAAGAAACACATTGTTTCCACACTGTAGCTCTGTAGTCTCAGAACAGTTCCATGAATATTATATATGTGCAGTAAACATTTATGACCATATTTAGGTCCAAGCAGCACAAGGGATTTTATGTTAGTAGTTGCTGATGAGTACCATGAATAGGAATCCTTTATATCTGAGGTATCCATGGTGACCGAGTAGGGCCCATTTCCATTGTGCTTATTAGCTTCCAGCCAGTGAGCCATGCTTAGACTCTGTGGGCTCCAGGATTCCTAATTCCTGTAACACCCCAGAGAGAGGATGAGTGCTTTTCAGTAAAAGCAAACCTATGGAGGGGGTTTTCTGAGATTTGAAGATGCCACATAGCAGCCAAGAGGACAATTTCTGACCTGACTCTCAATTTAATTGAGGAGTGTTATACAGACAAAATTACATAGCCAGAAACAGAATCATGATTATTAGGAAAATAATAGCACTTTCTTGTGCCTCCTCAAAGTCTTCTACTATGTAACAAACTCCTTTACGTGCTGCTTTGTAGGTAGTGCATGGTCACCTTGCATTTGGAAGCAAATACCAGCTTTGCTCTGAATGTTCATGATTTTTGTTTTAAGACGGCAAAATATTTAACAGTAGAAAAATGGTTTGAATTCATGACATTGACATTAATGTTGTAATGTTACTATACCCAATCCTCTTTTTCCTAGGAACACACTACAAATGATTTTCTATTGTTTCCGTTTCACAAGCATAGTAGGTTTCCCTTTGGATTGTGTGTATAGTGGTCATTGAACTGCAAGAGAAAATTGTCCCTGGCCTATATCTCTTATCTTGCTTAACTGTGATTAGAAATATTTTGATCCATTTTATTCTTATTAGCCCTTTTGCATGTTAGTGTATTTTTGTTTGATTTTATGAGGGCACACGTTTTATATTATACATAAACAGGTAATAATGCACACATATATGCTGAAAATACTAAAACTATTGTTTAAAAATAATTATTATATTAAATTTAAGCCTAAGTCCATCTTCTGGCTTTCTGAAGTTTTCTAATTTAAACTGGAATTCAATGTGGAATGCTCTAGAATGACATCTTCCTGTTTCTCCAGTGTCATGGTGGGAAGGTATTTACTCATCTGTGTTCCCATCTCTTTTTTGCTAACATAGAGGCTATGGTGACTGACTAAAATGATGGTGGATCAAAAATTTGTGAACTCGAGTAATCACGACAAATATATCATTGTAGCAACTTTGTATTCCAGGAAGGTGGACCTCTATGTTAGAGAAAAAAGCAATTCACAAATATAGGAGGGGGGGGGGAAAGGAATTGAGAATGGCCCTAGGGAGACAGCCATTCACTCAGTCCTGCCTGCTAATGGTAGGCCCTGTGCTAGATACCAAAGAAGCACTGCCTCACTCTCATGGCTCTTATATTCCAGAGAGGAATTATAGGTAATGGCATAGTTCTTAAATAAAGCTGATCACTTCAAGCAATCATAAGAGCTAAGAAAAGCAAATCAATTTAACGCAATGGAGAATGTTGGACAGGAGGAGGCTGCTTTACTTTTATTTATTTATTTATTACAGTGCTGAGGTTCAAACCCAGGGCCATGTGCATCCTAGGTAATTGTTCTGCCACTCAGCTACACTTCCAGCCCCTGGGAGAGACTACTTTAGATAGGATAGTTTGGGTGTGCTCCACAGAGAAGAACATGTGTGAATTTAGAACTCCAAATGATAAGAGCCAGCCGTACAGAAGGGTAACATTAGCAGCAGATGGTAAAAAAAAAGCGTTAGGATCTGAGCATTCACCTTTGGGTTATGAAATGTGATTAGATAGAACACCTAAAGATAAGCTGCTGTTCTCCTAAACAGGTAGAAGGAGAAATGATTCATTCTAGCTGTTCTTTTTCTGATATCTGTGAGACTGCTCTTCACAGTGAAATAACATCACCTCTCCCTGCTTTGCCTACCTCACATCCTTCATCACAAATTTAAGAACGCAATCAAAACCACTATTAATGCAAACCGTTCTTCCTTTTAGCAGTGCTAACTTAAGGAAAAAGAAAAAAAAAAAAACCTCACTGGCACTTAGCTCAGATATAACTGACACATATCAACATTGCTTGCCATTATGTGCTCTCAATGCATCTGAGCCAAATTGTTTTTGCTGCTGTTGTTTTTCTTGTGAGGATGAAAGAGTGAGAGAGAGGATGGGGGTAGGAGAAATCAGTCCTGGTTTTCTGGTTTCTAAACACAGCAGAAGAGAAAAGAGTCTGTGAGAAAAGAAGTGAAAAGGGGTGCATGGGACTTAGCTGAGTAACCTTAGTAGCCCACATAATGACAAAAAAAAAAAAAAAAAAAAAAAAAAAAAAAACAAACTACAAATTCAAGCCTATCATTCTCATTAATTGGAATTTCTGAATGTAGCTAATAGCACAAACTGAGTAGAAATAGCCACTTGTCCTGTCTTTGTGATGAGCAGAAGTCAAGCCCACTGGGACACTGAATTCTTTTTTAACTTTTTGCTCACTGAGAATATCTTTGCTGTTGGATACAAAGGCCACAGAAAAATCTGGAGACTTTCTCAGGATGGGAAACTTCTAGGAACTTAATCTGTGAGGGGGAGAGCCAGGAACCAGCACACTTGGAGTGGTATCTGAGCGGGAGTCATCAGAATTGGCTGGCCAGTCTTCCCTTAGTGAGTGTTTATTATGTTTAAGCTACAGAACTAATGACTGAAAAGAACAGGAAGGAAGAAGACGGAAACCGTATCCTCATGATACTGACAAATCAGTTGGACTGAGCTCACAAGAATCAACTAAAGAACGCTTCTGCCAAATTCAAATTGAGTAAAAGCGGAGGATATGAGTCTTGTGGGGACATAGAGTTGAGGCATGAGCTATTAGTCAGTACTCTAAAGCTGCCCGCAGAAGAAAAATTTTGGGTGGGGTTTTCAAGGAAGTGAGCAAGTGTATAAATTCATGTACATGAAGCTTGTCACCTCAACAAGACTGGAAGCACCTTGAAGGCCAGGACCTGCCTTCTCTTTCTTATACATTCCTAGAATCCCCTTGTTGCTTGTTGGACTCTCCTTCACGGTGTTGTTCAGCAACTTGAATGGCTGGACTTGGGCACCATGTTGCTAAATTGACTGAAGTTTTGATCTTCCACTCGACCACCAGCCACGCACAAAAATGGAAGCTTCATGTCACAAACACCTTATAGATCCGTCCCTTTTGTCTTCTGATCTTCACTCCCTTTTGGAGTTCTTTCTTCTTCCAACATGGCTCACAATAGAATCTCTGCATCTGAGAAGGAGTAACCTTCTGTAGATGGCCTCACTTAAAAGGCAAGAATCTGTTAAATGCCACTGGAAATGTAAGGGTCTCCTGTGACAGTCAGGTCTCAGGAGAACACTAGTGGTTACATTGCTAGGTTCTTTGAGTCTGAAGTGTTTTTCACTTGCCATGTGGAGACGTGCCGCTCTTATAGTATCAAGTTTCTGACCTCTTTGTTCCGGCTTCATTTCTCCCCACCAAAATGCCGTTTTCATTTGTTCTTTGGAGTTCAGAACATGTCAAAGAGCTTCCCTGAGCGGTAGGTGGTTTTACAGAGCACACAGAGAATGAAAACTGAGTATCATCCTGGCAGCGGCCCATTACATTCAGGGAGGAGTCGGATTACTCTCCAGCCTTGATGATGTCTGAACATGAAACAGGAAAGGGAGAACTGAGGCAGTGAGTCATCTCAGTTGGGCCCAAAGCACCCTTCATCTTGAAGATGGAGAAAAGCTAAAGCAAGAGTTTCTTTTTATAGGTTACTATATAAGTAATTGCTATTTGCTCCATGGTTCTTGTACAGTTCAGTACATCTTAAAGGATGGTTATGAAATCATGAAAGGGGTGAAAAGTTCAGGGAGTGTCGGTCTTGCCTGTTACTACAAATTCTTACCTAAATCCTCACTAGAATCTATGGAAATGCTAGAGTCAATTTTAGCAAGTTGTCAGGTAGGTGATTAGTGGGGTTTTTGGACTGTACTTGATAGAATAATGGAATCATGGCATTTTGAGACTAAAAAGTAAATTAAGAATTTGTGCCAAAATATCAACAATGTCATATTCTAATTTCTAATGCTGCTCCAAGCTTCCAAGCATATAAGTGAGTCTAGTGGATTGCCATTAAATTTTTGTTACCATGCACTTCAAGAGGTTGGCATTGCTAAACTATTACATTTCTTTCATCAATGAGGGCAAAACTTTTATTTTTTAAAAAATAATCTATGGAAAGATCAGTGAGAATGAAACGAGGAGCTATTTCCTAAGGCTCTGACTGTTCAACTCAATACCAAGTATGTTTTGATTATTATTTTGTGTGTGTGTGTGTGTGTGTGTGTGTATGTGTGTGTGTGTATGGTCTTCTGGGCCAAATAAGTTCAAGTAAATAGCATTTGAAATAGGATAGCACCATCACCATCATTATGTACATTCCTAAATCAAAACAAAATTAGAGAAGGAAGATGGTGGATCTCAGAGCAACTCAGAAAGATGTCAGCAATGACTAGAAAATGGAAGTGAAACAGAAAGGCAATTATTTCAGAAGATGGGAATTATCATACTTACTAAAGTTCCACCTGGTAGATTAATGGATTCCCAAGACTAATTTGGTTGTCATAGTTCACAGTCCCCTATTGCTATTTGCTGTGGTGTCTAGGGAGAAGTCCAAGGCTTGTTCCTTGGGAACCATAGTAAACCACCTTCTATCATAAGCTCTTACCCACCAAAGCCAAGTACCTGCTAGAAACCATCCAACTAACAAACCCTGAAATATTTACCATCTGACTCTTAGCAGAAAACGTATGCCAACCCTGGTGTGTCTTTCTGGCCTCTTAATCCGTTTATATGGGTTTCTTCCTTCTGGTATGTGAATGGAAAATGAATTTAAGTTCATTAATAGAGTCAAAAAAAACTTTTAGCTTGCTTCCAGGTATTATTTTTTCCCCTTCTCTTGAGAATTTTGAATGTTCCACATATAGACTCTCAAAGCTAAAAAATAATGAGGTAGAATGTGTTTTATCCATCACCATATCCCTTTCTGAAGGGGATTCTGAAAGTGTGGTTTTTCCCTTTTGGTTAGAGAGCTACATTCCTTTCCTAGGCACACTCCATTTTTAGTTCACACTCGGGAGGTCAGCTCCTCAGAACAATGCCAAATGAGCTGTTTAGGGTCTTTATAAAATCTCTTCCAGTGTGATTTCTACCCATTCCTCATCCAGTTAGTTTTCCTGTGGATGGTCCAGGAAAGCCTTTGATTATGAACATGGATGTCACTTTCCTCTGTGGTGTGCTAATGCCACAGTACCCTATCTATTGCATATGCTTTCTTGGGTTTACAGGTCTTTGGGCACAGCAAAGTACAGATTTTGTAGACTGAAACCTTTGTGACATGGCAGGAAAGCAAGAGGATACAAAGGAAAACATATCTCCCCTCTTCAGGCCTTTCATCCCCTCCTGAGCTGAATGTCATCTGGCTTCCATCCCTTTCATGCCTCACTCAGTACCTCCACAGAAGGAACTCTAAGTTAGGTTACCAGTAATCTCCTCATCCTCTTGTCTTTTCTGAAATACCTACCATGTTAGCCACACTTCCCATTTCACACTCTTTCCTTGGATTCCTGAACAAAAACTTTTAACTTGTGTTTCTTCTCTTGCCTGAACGCTCCTTGCATTCAACGGGCTCTTCTCCCTCTGCCTGCCCTTTACATGTTGCTCATCTCCAGGCTTCTATCCGAGGCCCTCTCCCATCTTCATTCCATGGGTTCATGGAGTCAGCTCCATGACATCAGTTTCAGTGACTACCTGCATCTCCATGACTGTGTTCCTAGATTACTTGATAGTGCCATCATTCACCCAGTGATCCTTGACTCTCTTCTTTCTCCATATTCAGCATTCACAAAGACCTGTCATTTATTGCTCCTACATATGCCTTGGACCATATGTTTTGAGTTCTCTTTCCCTTCATTCTCACTGCTTCTTTCTTTGCACAGGCCCTTATCATACCCTCCTCCCATTTCAACTTTGCACTCTTCCTAATTTCCCTGCTGTCCCTAGTCTCCTCTGTCCCACCCACCTACAATATTGCTGTAAGTGTTATCTTCAAAACAGAAACCTTATCATTCCCCTGCCAAGAATGTTCAGTGGCTACCATGCACCCCTTAAGGGATAAAGTCCAAGCTTATGTTGATTATAGCAGTAGGTCTAGTTTCTGATCTTGCCTCCTTCCATTCATTAGTTGCAGCCTTTACTTCTTGGTACAGAAAGATGAGGTTTTCGGCAGCTTACATTTTTTGCCCCCACACTGCTGTTCTGATTGACATTTTTTTTTATCATTTTCTCCATCTGAAAAAAAATCTTAACACATCCCCCAAGGTTCAGTTCAAATATGATATTCCCCTCTAGAAATTAGTTCCCCCCTCCTCTTTGCCACCATGAGTACACGAGTACGTGGCATAGAATACATTTTACGGTGTGCTAATAATTGTTTATTTACATATTTTTCATACATGAGACTGAATCATTCATCTTGCTATTTTCAGTGAAAAGCACAATATCTATCTTTAAAAAAAGAAAGAAAAAAGCATCCAAGGAACAAATATGTCCAAGCTATGTGTCTGCATCTGTACCACGAGACCTCCAGATTCTTTTGCCTGGAGCTGTGAAAACCTTATAGAGCAACTATCTGCAGAAAACACTTTATTTCCTTTTCTCAGTATTTTTTTTTAATTGAGTCAAGTTTAAGTGTAAATGGTTTCAGTTATTCTTGAAGTCAGGTGTGCCTTTAGTGTTGTAGGCTAGTATTTATTTTAATAGAATAGAAGGGAAGTGGAGAGACTTCCGATGTCACTGTTACTGAATCACATACATTAGTGATAAAGTTTAATTCCCCACATAATAACTAAGAGAAGTTGGTAGAAGGTTACTACCTTATTAGACATATAAAATATGAATGTATGTGCAATATGTATATATTATATATGTAAAATCATGATCACATTACTGTGAGTTACATTTTATTATATTCATCCTCAGAAAATTATCATCGAAATTTTAATAATAAAGATTAGAGACTGGGTATCTGTTTTGAAGTCTTGCTTGTGGTATTGTCCATGGTTGTACAACAATAGTGATAATGGTAGAATCATTTGTTAGATGATTAACAGTCAAGACATCCATGGGGTTTAATGTATGGTTCTTGCTTTTATAGGATTAAAAAATCATACTCATAAAAGATAAGAAACATACAGAGCAATTTGATGAATACCAACTAATGGCAAACCATAAGTAAGATTTCATTTTTTACATCTCTATAGCTTCCTGCAGCATTTTGCATTCACTGGATATTTAATAATTATTTGGTGAATAAATATAGTGATAATGAAACAGGCAAATTTGCAATAATTTTTGAATTCTCCTGTCTTCACTGTGGATTAACCTGAAGTTGGATCTTAAAAGGGCTATGTTTGTTGATATCAACTAATTGTGAATACAATAGCTTATCCCTTAAACTTTCATAGGTCTCATTTATTATCTATGAATATAAAGATTATTATTTTGCAAATTTAAAACCAAAATTAAAAATTCATGATCTAAATAATAAAATATATAAAATATGAGCACTGAGCACATAAGCCTATGTATAATTTAAAGCTTTGTAATGTCTACTCCTAAGTTGAAGGCTTTGTCAAGCTTAAAGAGATGCATTGAGTGAAAATGTATATCAAAGTCTTTAATGATATGAAGCAAAACTCAGGAAACTTTAATTGCCTTCCTTTCAATGGGAACAAACTGCTCTCCTACAACAAAGCCTGGGTTTCCAGAAGGAAGGAAACTGTCTGAAGATGTAGTTCCTTGTAGAAGTTGTTTTAGATCTTTTTCAGAAGGAGACACACAGAGTGACCCTGGTGCCTTCCACTTTCCTTGAGTGGAGTACAAGTGATCTCTATCTTTGTCTTTGGGCTGATACCAGGGTGCACCAGGCTGTCTAGATTTAGCCTTGGAACCTCCTTAAGACTTGGCAGAACATCATTTTTATATAAAAAAAATAGAGGATCATTATTCTAACTTGTCTCTTTTTTCTGTGTCTCTGAACGAAGGTTAACATTTTCACAAGTATGCTTAAAAATATTAGAAGAATTTAAATGGTTGGCTCCATTGTCTTTCTCTTCTAGTTTGGAACTGTATCTCAGGACAATAGAGTCATATTTTGAAACAGATGTAGCTGTTTCTACAAATTTTTATCATTGCAAGAAAACTGGAATCTCACATATTTTGCATGTTTCTATTTTATGTTCTCATGTCCCTTTATCCAAACAGATCCCCCAATTAACACTCTTAGAAATCCCATGTAGCGGGTTGGGGTTGTGGCTCAGTGGTAGAGCACTTGCCTAGCATGTGTGAGGCTCTAGGTTCGATCCCCAGCACCACATAAAAATAAATAAACAAAATAAAGCATTGTGTCCATCTACAACTAA
>NW_025999853.1:41197547-41218007 GCF_001458135.2 Marmota marmota marmota | reverse complement strand
ATATATATAAAATCACCTAATAATTAATACAAGTAATTCTTCCACCATAGTCCCAAATTCCGTGTCTACTCCTCCATCTCATCCTAGATGATGTACTCACAGTAGCTCCATGCATACACGCTTTGGTTGCCTTATTGGCAGTAATAACAGATATCATTTTATTTAAATGAATAGTTGTGCTCCTGAATGAGTACATGATATTATTCTAAGGTATTTATTTACATGCACTAGAACTTGAAATTTATAATAAACCTTCATTTATTATTTCAAATACCAGTAAGTGCCGCTAAGAATCCTTTGTACAGCTTTTCATGCATTCAATTTTTTATTTTAAATATTAAGGCTTACATTAACTATCAGTTAACCTTCTATGAGTTTGAACTACCAATTTGGTGTATATTCTTTCTACTTTTATTTACTGTTTTCTTTGAAGTATTTTTACTATCATCAGAGAATGAGCAATGTTAGTAGAGAATGAGCTCATCTCTGCTACACCGGCTATTTTTAGAATCTTTTATTTTAAAAAAGAAGTTGAAGGGAAGAAATAGAATCACATTCAACTAGGCTGACCCTGTTCTTCATCATCATGGGAATTGGTGAGTTTTTTTCCCTTTGTGTTGTTGTCTTTAGTTTTCAAAAAACTATTTCTTTGGAAGGTCTTTATTTTTCTCCTAAACTTATAGGAATGTAGTAGCTACAAGTGAGCCTATCATATGAGTATAAATGTTTGCAAATTATTTACTTAGCTGTTCTGGTCTGCCTTGTAATTCATTTAAGGAACTTTCACCAGGGTTTTCACAGAATGGATTCTAAGTTGTTCTAAAATAGTCAATCATTTGTATTTAAATATTTTCAGAAATTTTTGCATTAGGAACTTATACTGTGTTCTCACTCCCAAATTATGGTGTAAAGATATAAGTCAAACATATTAAAACATTGAAAGAAAATATCTTATTTGATAATTTTGTATTTGCTAGTAAGTTACTTTGCATATGGCAATCTCAAATGCTGCCATCCCCCTCCTACTTTAACATGCACACAACTACATATTCAATTTTTATTTCAAGAAAACTGAATCCTGTAAACCCAGAAAGGGATTCAAGATTGGCAATTTTCAATTTCTCTTTGTGTTATTATAAAACAGGCAAAATAGTTCCTGGCCTCTGATTTTTGAAACCATAAAATCATTTCACCACTGAAGTCAAAACTCTCTAAATTGAATTTTTACCTAAAAAACAAATGATTTTGTCATTTGTAAACCTTTGAAATTAAAGTTTTGAAAAGAACTTCCTGGACAGCTTCAAGAAAGCCACGTCAACACATGTCCCTCAAGCACATTAAATTTTACAGTGCTCCACCATATATGTGTAGTGTTTGCTACAGAAGGAAACTTATCCTAACCCTTGAGCAGGCCAGCTGGTTGGTGACAGGTGAGCAACTGTGAGGCTGCAGGAGCAGGGTGGATGTGCACAGGATGGAGGGGGTGGTGTTTGAGGGTGGAGAGAGCTCACACTTTGGGCTCTGGGTTGCAGGGCTCATTCTTTGTAGCCCTAGTTGTGAAGTGATTTATGGGAACTACATGGGCCATACATCACCTTCCTGGTTGGCTTTGTTGACACCTTGTCACATTCTTGTGGGCTTGAGGAATTCATTGTTTTTGTTTGAACTGATAAGGAAAAAAAGAAAAGAAAAAGAAGAAGAAAGAAAGAAAATAAAAAGGAAAAAGAAAGAAAAGGGGTTTCCCACTGAGAGCTTGGGAAACGCCAAGGGAGGGGAATGTAGACTCTTCAGCCAAGGGAGGGGAATGTAGACTCTTCAGGCAGCCGGACAGCATTGCATGGTCCCTAGCAATACCGTCTTTGCATCTGCCTGCCACTGGACCATTGGAAGCCTGCCTTTGGGATGTGTTGGCTGAAGCTGTGTTTGCCCTCTGGAAGCAGTTTCCTGGTTTGGAGCTGTTTCTTTTTGCTGGGGTGGTGCTGTGGAGGGGGGCTTTGGGACGAGTGAAAAAGAAGTGGCAGATAGAATGGCTGAGAGGAGATTCCAATAAAGGGTCAAATGACACTGATCACCAGGAGAAAGTAAAAAACGCAGTGACTTTTGATGTGAGCCGGTCTCTTCGAAGTTCTTTCTGCTGCACAGCGTGTTTTTCGGGCATGTTGCCATGCTGCCCTCTCCCCTTTAATGTGTAGTGCCCCATGCTTCACTTAGTATTTTGGCAGCCTGCACGCAGAAGCTGGCATTTGAGCCCAGTGCTTTGAAGGCAGGAAAAAAAAAAAGGTTGAGCATGAGAACCCATCAAGCCACTGGCCAAAAGTTTGTGTGATGTATACATAGGGTATTATCTCCCACTTCAGTAGAGCAAATGAATGATCAGTCTGTGTTTTTAGATATCTTCTCTGATATTTTGCCTCAAAAGAAAAGTTAACAGGTCAAATCAAATGTACCACATTGTGAAACTGAAAATGTTTGTGCTTTCTTTTGTGAAAATACATGTTTTCTTTAAGAGCAGCCAAGCACAAACATTCCATTCATTAATATCCTCTGTCATCATGCTATTGTTGATTGGAAGAAGAACCTATTTGCACCTCTGCCAAGGGTCAGGTGTTTGATGAGTGTTCACACTTTTGTGTTATACTGTTAACAAGTTCATGTGTAATGCCATAAATCACTTTACCTGGAAGCACCATTCACACATCCCCACTACGAACTTCATTTTGAATTAGAGCCACAGAGAAAACTATTTTCAGACTTCTTAAAATGCTTTTCTGCAATGATCTTTCTTATAGAATGGTATGTATAAACCTTTTGTACTCAATTTACCTAGGCTTTATTGTGCTATAAACAAGAGATATCTGAAAAACTGCCAGGGTAGGTGGCCAGATTGAAGAGTGACTTTGCAATAACAGAATGCAAATGAAAGTGACCTAATAAGTATGCAACAGTAAAGCTAATAAATGCAACCCTATAGGAATTGCAGGATTAAAGGAAGAAGCTGATTTTGGAAAGAATACTTTCTTTCTTTCTGGTTATACACCTTTTGTGTTATCTACCTAACATCAAGTGAGGTTTTTATTAACATTTAAATATCTAAATATGTGCAATGCTGTTAATATCAGTGGCATCAAACTTTTAACACATATCCATTTTTTAATATTCTATAAACCCAGCTTTCCCAATTTCGTTGCCACTCTAATGAGCCAGCCAGTTCTGCCTTTGCCTTTTTCCTAGCTTGGAATCTACTCTGATTTTTAGAATTAGGTTTATTGACAGTGTTTCACTGCTCTCTGCTGGAGAAGCCCAAAGCCAGGCCAGGCATCTAGGGCTAATCACTTGCAAGGAATTCAGGTGTGATGGTTCAGCTGATAAACTCTGGCCTCTGGAATTAAACTCAACACAAGACTTATTCATGCCAGTTATAGATCACAAGTTACAAGCCATGCTGTCCAGGCTTGAAATATGTTTCTCAGAGAGTATATGGGTAAGGTGAAAATGTACCACCACCCAGACTCCAGTTTCTTACTCCAAGTGTTGTCCTCAACAAAGATATCCTGCATAGTGGCACACACAGACTGTGCAGTTGCTTAGGTTATTTTCCATCCTTCCATTTTTGACACATAGTTATTTTATTCTGTTATATACACCTGTGACAATAATTTCTACTCCCAAAGGAAAGAAATAAAGCTCATCTGACCAAATTTTATCACATTTGAAATAAACTATATATAAAGTTTGTTAAAAAATATTTTATACTTTCTTTTGGATGGGTATAGCCAGAGAAAAATAATCAAGAGCACTTATCAAGTAAGCAGGAAGAGTGCTAGGATATTTTTTTGTTTTTCAGAAACTTTTTTAAGCAGGAATAATTGTTAATGCATACCTTCATTTCCATAAACACAAAACTGTACCATAACTAAGATACTATATTTCTCAAGTTCAAAAGTATAAAAACAGCAAAGGCCTTAGATGAATATTATTTTAAAGAGATTATATATAGAGTATGCATATGCACATTTATATATATGTGTTTATTATGTATGTGTGCGTGTATGTGTCTGTTAGAATAGGAAGTGCAGATACAAGTATAACACATCTCCAGAGTGTTTTATGTTCTTTTAACTTCAAAACAACTTGATGAATAGAAATTATAAAAAGTCAGCCTTACAACTGCATTAAAGTGCTATTCTTTTCTACAGCATTCCAAGTGAATTATTGCTGTGCTGTCAAAGAAAACAAAAACATTTGGGAAGGACTGTTTATTTTACAGTGGTTGACCAAAAATATGCAAGCGGTTATTAAAAAAATGTAGACAGCTAAAGATGGGAGGTGCCACTTGTACATTCTGAAATCCATTCACAAACCTTTGACACTAACTCTTCATCACTGGAGATAATATTAGAGGCAAAAATATTTTCCAAGGAAAAACCCTGGGCATTTTCAAAGCATTTCAGTTCAAATCAAATCGATAAAATCCCTACCTGCCATCTGTATCACTGGCATCTGTCTCCTGGCTTAGAGAGTCTAATAGTGGCATGACCCAACCCCCAAGGAGAGCAAGGAAAGTTTTGCAGAAATATTTCTCTCAAAGGATATATGGCAATGAGATATTTTTGTACTATGAAGCATTATGTTGCCCTTGGTATTTAAAGCTTAAAATAGAAACTGCCATTGACAATGTTAATATAGATTATTATATCCAACAAATATTTCATGTTAGAGCTAGAAGGGAAATTAGATCCATAATACAATCCCTTCATATTAAAGATAATAAAACGTAGATTTAGAGAAGATAAATGACTTGGTAATGTCATACTCAGAGGTAGTATGGAAGCTTAAGAAATATAAGGTTGGTGTTTGGGTTGTGGTGTTTTGTCTGAGAGTCAGTCACTGTACAGTGGAGACCTCACTGGTGTCTCCTAGTAAATGATTGTGAATGTTGAAGGATTTCTCCTTAGTGAGGAGATCCTTGTTACCTGGAGTCTGGGTCTTGGAGTCAAGATTGCTTATAGTTGTTAAAAAAAAAAAAAAAATCACCAGTAAGGAAGGGCCGATTTACCTTCTGATGGATCATTAGATTTTTTTTTTTTTTTTGAGAAATGTAAATAATCAAATTCTATTTATCCCTATCATGGGGTAAAAGATAGGAAACACCCCTTGATGTGTATCTGACATGATCTGATCACATAAAACCACTCAAAAGGAAATGCTTCAGTTTTCCTTTCTGTCAAGGCCAACATAGCTTGTTTTCTGGGTGGTATGGAAGTTGCAGGAAGATACCACATTCTAGGTGTATCTTGGCTGTACCGGGCGTTGATACACAACTGAACGCCACTGCCAGGTAGAAGCTGCTGTGGGCATAAAGTTTTGCCTCCAGAGTGCAGGCAGGGAAAGGGGAGAAGGAGAAGGAGAAGAACCTTGCATCTCGCCCCTACCTCAGCAGCTCTTCTTCTTCCTCCTCCTCCTCTTCCTCATCTCTGAGGGTCTCCAGAGGGAGAGTTCTGTGTCCTGTTGGCCCAAGAGACAGTTGTCCTTTGATGGCCCAGTTGCTTGTGTCTCCTGAATGAAACAGCATCAGATATATTTTTCAGATGGAGCGTCTGCCTTCCCTCCATGACATCCTGGGGTGAATCACGTGCTTGCTGCCTGGGATATGTAAATAAGACGTGGTTAAAAAACATTTAAAGGATTATGAGGCAATCTTGCTTAATAGTAGCGAAACAAAACAAAACACCACTCCACCAAATCCTCACGTGTGCTACTAAGTAGTGGCGAGATCCAGTTATGAGTCGAACTGCCCTGGCCGGAGCATTGCCCCAGACCCAGAGGGAGAGAGGGCGGGCAAGGGAGAGAGGGAAGGAGGAAGAGAGAAGGCGAGGGGGAGGAAACGGAGAAAACTGCGCTAGGAGAGCTTGAGTCACCGGCGCTGTACGCTGCTCGCTGCAAACCAGCCCCGCACCGATTCCCTCCCAGCGGTTGCTAATGAGCAGCAGCACGCGGCTGAAGGAAGCCCACTAATCCCAGAGCCGGCCTTCTGCGCATGTGCGGCGATGACTGACACATTCCCTTGCGTGAACTGCACCCTGTTCCCACGTGCTCAGAGGTGGTCTGAGGAGTCCCTGGTAGGTCTCTCGAGTAGGTTCGGTGCTGCAGAAGGCGTGGAGGTTCTACGTGGCATTTGCAGTTGAACGTCTCCATCTCCTGTCCCTGGGCGGTCAGCTGCTGGCATGGGACCACGGAGCATTACCTCGGTGTAGTCTATCATCGGAGTGGTCTGCCCTGCCCCGAGGGAAACGAGCATGGAAACCGCTGGTGACTGTTTGCCAAAAGCAACCTTCGTCAATGAGAACTGGGCAGGAGGCTTGGACCTGCCTGCCGGCCTTTCGGCTGCTCCTCTGAGAATCATGCGCTGCTATTTCTGTGACTTCTGCCAGTTGGCCCCTGCCCACCTTTTTCTGTTCATACTGAAGCAGCCAGGAAAGGAGGGAAAGAGGAAGCCTCCACTGTGCTCTGGGCTGCGCTGCTGCCAGGGCTGCGTCTGTAGTACGTCCAGCAGCAAAAACAAAACAGGACAGAGCCCAAGGAGGCCCAGCCAGAGCAGCTGACCGTGGAAACAAAGCAGCCCGCCCGCGGCGGCGGCGGCGGCGGCAGCAGCAGCAGCAGGCCATGGGACATCAGGCAAGAAAGCAACTTGGAGTGTGGTTGCATCTTCTCAAAGCCTAGAAACTGAGACCCCAGAGAGGATGTGGCATATGGGGCAATGACCCAAACAGGAGTAGAAAAGATGTTATCTCAGGGCCCAGGCTCACTGCTGTTTAATTTTAATAGCTCAGCTGCTAACCATTGAGTAACCTGAACAAGATATTTAACCCATTAGGCCTCAGTTATTCCATCTGTAAAATGGGGGTGCCAGTAATGCTACTAGTAATTGTTGTGAGAATTAAATGAGAAGTGTAAACGAAACACTTGGCACAATGCCCGATTACTTAGCCCTCCTTAAATGTAGGTTAGTCTTATTTGAAACAGAACTTGAGACCCAAGTCATGCAGGAAAGATAGGGAATTGTTCATAAATAACCTGAACAGTTACGGAAATTTTTTTTTAAATGACTGCTTTTCACAAGGAGCAAATTTGAATTAGGATCAGATTGATTATTTGATTTTGTTTTGTTTTAATGTTGAAAAGTCTAATCCAGTGTTAGATTCTCCCCACCCCCTTCCAGGAAGAGCCCAGTTGGAATTAGGAGGAAGCAGGTTTTGTGAGCCATGGCATCTGTCTGGTCTGTTCAGACTTCCTGGATCTGTTTTTCCCCTTTGTGAATGTGCATCTGAACCTTCCCACAGAGCTTGAAAAGTCCAACTTCAAAGTTATGTTCTGATGAAAAACACTTCTTAAAAGACTGAAGGATTGTTTTAGGGGTGAAAGAAGGGAGGAGGTGATAAATAATAATACTTTTGGGGAAAACATTTCCTTTGTGACTTTTGTCTCTTTAGGTTTGAGGTACATAGAAGAGATAAGGAACTCAATTTAAAACAACAGTTATAACAACATTTATTGCATAAGTGCTTTTACATCTCTTTCTGATGCTAACTGGTTGTCAATCACTAAAGATCATGGTAACAGCAACTCTTTATTCATCCTTTCCTAGATGTCCAGTATTGTGCCAAGTATACTATGTACATTATTCACTTAATTTCCACAGCAGCTCTGAGAAGTATTTTTTTTTTTTTTTTTTTTTTGGTGAGGAGAAGAATGGAACTAAAAGATATTAATGCATCCAAGGTCATTGGGCTAGTAAGTGCTCCTATGTCCTTAGCCACTGTGCTTCCCCCCTTAAGTGACCTTGATACTAACCTGAATTTAGTTTAATCTCTATGCAGAACTCTTTTCTCACCTGTAAATTAAAGACTGGACTATGCTACTGCCACAGCTACTTCTTTTCAAAATTCTAAATGTTTCTAGAAAGGTACAGTTTATAATGAACAATCTTGCTTTTTGAGTGAATTCTCTCTGTTACAATCAGTGAACCCGTCGTCCTCTTCATATACATGTATTGATTAAGGCAGCGCATTCAGGAAAAGATTGAAAACTGAAAAATAATTGCAGGCGATCTTTTAATACATGTGCATACTCCTGGCCATTAGTGAAAACTAACATTTTAACCAAACTGAGCATGGTCAGTTGATAATGACTGTTCAGTATTAATGCACAAATATATCTTCTTTTGCTATCCAGGGCCATATTTAAGCTTTATTTGTGATGGTCTTTATTTCTAAGGAAGATTGTTAAATTCATGCATGTAATTTGGTATCCTTGAGGTAACTTGTCCCAATAGTTCAGCATTATTACTTTACTGAGTGAAAATTTCCTATCGCAGTTTTTTCACATCCTACTTGATTATGCTTCTTAATTCTCAACATTTATTGGTGTCTTTGAAATTGTGGAATTTGACTCATCGAGATTAACATATGGTAGTAATCACTATTTGTAGGACCTTGAACAAGTTTCTTAATCTCTCTGGGATTCCTTGCCTTAGCTACAGAATAGTAATAATAATGGTATCCTCATATGATTATAACAGATTTCTGAGACCATTAAATGAGTTCATTATGCAAAGTATTTCAGATTGCTCCTGGCACATAGGAAATGCTGAGTAAATGTCAATTAGTAGTATTAATCACTTGTGATTTCTGAACTCGAATTTTCTTACAATTATGTTCAATAAGTTTAAGTTTTCAATCACAAGAAGCCTTCCAGCTGATTCTATTTTTAATTGCTATTCAGTAGTATAATATTTTTTTTTCCTCTCTGGCATCTGTAAGTTATATTTGCACAGAAAGTCTTGCTTTGTAAGAAATTTTTATGTTCTTCAATTTCACCCCCTTTTTGACTCTATAGTAAGAGATTTAGGTTTTGTCTTTGTGTTTTGCAGTTCTGGGGCTTGAACCCAAAGCTTCACACATGTCCAGTAAGGACTCTACCACTGATCCATATCCCCAGCCCTAGCAAGTAGGTTTTTACCTAGGATTCCTTAGAACTTTATCTAGAGAAACTTTTGATTGTGAATTGTGAAACATGATGAGTCAAATTACATTTATTGGATTTATTCACTCTAAAGTACAGACTATTTAGGGTAGAAAGAGTCCTGTCCCTCCATCCCCCACCTTTTGGTACCCAGCTTTCAGAGAAACATGTTTTCAGCCAGCCCTGGTCATGATAAATACTGGGATTTTTAAATGCCATCACGAGATACATATTTCTCAGATACAAAAGTTTGTTATGTTCTTTTGGCTAGAAGAGACTCCTTTTCTTGGGAAATGTAGCCACAGAATGTTGGGTTTGAGTTTTATTAATATCCTTGTAGATTGAAAACAAAATGTTTTTCCTCTAAGTTTTTGTTCTTTTCCATTTGGCAAACCCGGTGATTTGCCACATGAGCTAATGTGTGTCTCATTTGCTTATTTTCTTGTGCACTAGAAGCCATGGTGACATCATCTGGATGTGTACAATCCCTGGGAATAAATAACATGCTGGAAATAAATAGCTTGCTTTGTGGCATTGGGATCACTTAGGTACCTTATAGCACACACTAAATGTCTCAAGCCAATTTGTAAAAAATAATTTTAAGGCTAGCTACACCTCCCATGTTTCCTGGTCCAAATAATAATAACAACAATAGTAAGAAAAACTTTTTTAAAAATAATTAATCCACTATGATTTGTGAGTCAAATTTTCAAAATTATTTAAAGATGTAATCTGATGATATCAAATATCTATCCACAAAAATGTCTTTTTTTTTTTTTTTTAGGCTAATTACTACCTTAAACTGAATCAAGAGAAAGATCAGATTCTTAAAATTGGCTTACATATGTACTTTTATTGCTCTGTTTTCTCCATTCTTAAACAATAGCCATTGAATAAATAATGCACAGTTTTAAGAGGTTGGGATGGGGAGTGGAAGACAGATCCCAAAGGCTTTCAAGGGCATTTTACTTGAGGTCAAGGACTCTCCATCAAAGACTCTTCCTTCTCCTTGTGGGAAGCTTCTTTTGAACATTCTTTCAGGGCATTACAGAGAAAGGCTTGGCGGAGAGACAACACAGAGATGTTCAGGGAAGGAGGTACAGATTCAAACAGGTCACACTGCTGAGTTCCAAAAAAATGTCCAGACTGAGCTTCTGATCCACTGGCCAGGGTCCAACTGGTAGTGATCACCTTCCCTCTCTGCCTTATCTGGAACATACTTTTGCTTTTTGAAGGCACAGTCCATTAGTTCCTCATTTCCTGTTTTATTCATTGCCTTCCCCAGTGCTCCTTAATAAGTAAGCAAGACTTTCTTGAACTGTAGGTTATGAAATTCTTGGGATTTTTAATGACTTTGAGCTCATTTAGAAAGCAATGTATGGTTCCTATGACCCAGAATTGTAGAAAGCCAATTACCTCACTCTATTTATTTGGCAATTTAAGTGATGCCTTTTCTAAAAGGAGTTCATTACATAAATGACCCCCTGTACAGGGGTTGATATTTTAGTAAGGAATTTCAGAGACGGAAGAGTTTGATGACTAGCTCTAAGGCCAGTTCAGTGAAGGCTAGGAAAACCTCACCAGGGCTATTCTTTTTAAGTTGGCGTCCTACTGAGTCACCATATGGAAAAGGATTAAGGAAAATATTTTATATACTACTTAGAATTTGTGAAATTCTGAAAATCTTGAAGAGTGTTAGATCTTAACTTCTATAACTCAAATAATTAATAATAAAAATTCTTTGACGTTTGATCACCAGAATCCCTATAGTGAGATATCTGAAGCCAAAATAGCCTTTCATACATAAGCTTTTTTTTTTTTTAAAAAAAACAACAACAATATTTGAATTTATTCTTCTAATTGCCACTCCCTTGCCTTTGACCCCCCAAAGCATTAATTGATCTTTTGGATAACCCTATTGGTATCTATTAGCACTTCTTCTCCATCTCTCTCATTTACAAGACATACAAGCTTAAGCATGCCCTTACACACACACACACACACCCCTTTTACATGGACTACAAGGAATAGCCACAGGTTTTCCTGAGGTTATTACTGCCTTTTTCCATAGCAGTTTGGGGGAATAGGATATAGTTTGTGAATTGAGAAGGCACAGATATTTTCCTTTTTAAAAAATATTTTTAAAAAATACTTTATTTATTTATTTATTTTTATGTGGTGCTGAGGATCGAACCTAGTATCTCACACATGCTAGGCAAGCACTCTACCACTGAGCCACAACCCCAGCCCAGATATTTTCTTAGGAATTCTCTTAATAAAATTTTGTTTATACCTTTGAATCCTCAGTTTATTCCCCAGAAGTGCATAGCAAACCACATGTGTGCTGACTCCTGCAACAGCCATAATACAGGGACCCAGGGACCTCCCTTCTAGAGATACATCCACTGTGCTCAGATGTATTGTAGATGTTGACAAAGAGCCCTTTAGTAAACATATTTGTTTACATATAAATATACAAATATACATATCTGTAGGTAAAAGCTGGTGAATGTACTAGGAGTCCTGGATTCTAAGAATGCTAACTGAACTCCCAGTCAAAAGGCCAGCAGGGTGTAGGACAGAATATTCTGGCTATACAGATGGTCAATGAATTGGGCTGGACTTTAAAGCGGTAGCTGGGTAGTTGTCGACAAATCTTAATCTAAAAAAAAAAAAGATATCTTAATCTGAAAATAGATTAGGTCATGGGATAGTACATATCAGGGCTGTTGTGAGGATTCAGTTTCTTTCTCAGATAACTCACAGTATCTAAGGTAGATACCATTATCACAGTCATGTTTCTGATGAAGAAATCAAGGCACAGAGAGGTGAAGTCCCCTACAGGATAAGTCAACAGCTAACAAATGGTAGATCCAGGTAGGGTTGGATGGCTTCAGAATCATCACATTACCACCCATTTCTTTCTATATCCCAATCCTACTTATGTGGCAAATGACTCTGAAACAGTCTGCCTTGTACTCTAAAGAAAATCCAATTGTCTTTTCACTATCCTTACCCTCTTTTCCTTCATAATTGCTTCAAGTATGAATCCATGCAGCAACAGCATCACCAATTCTGAGTTTTAAAATAACAAAGATACTTAAATCCTCTGAGTTAATTTTACCAGCAAAAATGCTAATAAAGGTGAGAATTGCCCAATTTTTGAAAGTTACTGTGTTACAAAGTTAGTAATTACCAAGTACAGCCACCCTTCAAGTATAGCATTCGAAACATTGTATTATCCCAATAAGCCTAATTCTCATAGGAGAACACCAAATTGTACCCACTTTCAGATGTCTAGCCCTTAGCACAGTGCCTAAGACATAATTGCTGCACAATTTTCACTTGTTGAATGAATGATAAACTTGAGAAAATTGATAGGTTAAAGATTTTGAGTTCTTTTAAAACCCTGCCTTAGTCTTTCATTACATATTCATGTAATTTGATCAGTGCAAAGAAAAGCAAGGCTATCATATAGTACTACTCTAAATTCTGTATTTCCCTAAGTCTGCCCAAGATGTGGATGTAGCCATATAGGCAATGAAAATCAGCATCATCACCCCCGCCCCCCGCAATCCATACATGGACCCTACTTCCAGGTAGACCAGGACTCCATGAAAGGAGACTGAGAAGACCAATTTACTACTTCTCTGTATTCTTCCAAGTACCTTGAGGCTTGCACTCCTTCCTTTACTTCCTCTTCCATCTACTGGAACAAGTCATCTTTCTAATGTAAAGTATGGAAACTTAGCCGCTGAAACACTGTTTAGATTCCAAACCTTTGTACCTAACAGGCCATTTGGGAAGATTGGGATAAACAAGCATTGTAACTCCAGAGAGTTTCCTGGTTGCATGATCCATTTCTGCCTCTCAGGGGCCAGATGGTGCTAGGCTTATAGGAGACTCAGCCAGAAAACTGGCAAGTCGATTAATCTGTAGTTAACCACAGCAATAAATGAACACAAAGGAAATGCAGATGTAAGTAGGGGATAAACTTTGAGTGGTTCCATCAGTAGTGATTCATGATGTTGAACTACAATAATATTTTCTTCCGTACACTCTCCCAGTTCCCGTTGTGACCCTGGAGTAAGCATTTGGGGACGACTGTTAGGCTTGGGGGCGGGTTCTGTGGTCAGGACTGTGGAAGATTGGCCCTATGGCTGTTAATCTGGCTGACAGATATTTTCATACACATAGATTGTTGACAGTGGGAATGTGGATATTTAGGAGACAATGGATTTTCTAAATCCATTGAACAAATGGATTAAATATTTAAAAGCCCAAGTCTGGAGAAGAGCAGTTTTCTGGTCTCTCCCAGTTTTACCTGCAGAATCGGGGCTGTCAGGATTGCAAAGTCGAGACAGGGACCCTAGCCTGGGTTACAGCCCAAGCTGCCTCTCTTTGCTGTGTGCCCGTCCCAAGTCCCTCACCTAAAAACTGTGGGTCTTGGTTTCTTTAACCTATGTCAGTGATCAATCATTTGTCAGGAGTCTGAAACAAGAGCATGAATTTCAGGAACTCAGTTGTCTGCCAGCACAAGAGAAACTACCCTCCCACAAGGCCAGTCCCTTTTCTGTGTGCCTCATCCTTTCTGGTAGCTTCCTTGCTCCATCTCTCAGCTGACTTTTATCCCCCTCTGCCCGCTTCATCCACTCAGTGATTACAGTTTTCACAAGAATGTGCCTCCTTGTCTCCTCTCTGGTGAATCTGGAGCAGAGTGCTCTCTGCCTCTCCACTGACACTCACAATGATGGTCTTGGCTTGGGGACAAAGGCTGCTGGCAGAGACCTAAGAGGGAACGCACCGTGGTAGCAGCATGAAAGAATTTGGCAAGGAGCTGCTCGTCACATGATTGTGATTCATACTGTAGTCTTGAAATGTGGCAGGAGGGCTAGGAGTGGCTTTTAATGCCAGCACACAGAGAGCAAAGACACTCATTTTCAAACATCACATTCTTTTTATAGTACAAGCATGCCTCACAGGGAAAATATTGAACTTGGCCTGCCAGCACCACAAGAGTCGTCCCAACTGTGATTTTATTGCTTGAGTCACTCTCTGAATCAGATACTAGCTACACGGAGGAAGTCTTCTATTAGGGATGCTTTGAAACTGTGTTTTTCATTAATTAACGCCAACTCTGGGGCTGGTTTTTCATTTACTTCTAATTGACTCCCCTCCCCCCACCCTTTTTTTTCCTCCGGGCCTGAAACTTTTTAGACATTTCCTTAAGGTCTCGGCTGGATCATTTTTAAGTATCTTGGTGAAAGAGTCATCTGTGTTGGGTGAACAAAGCAAGGGAATTCTTCAAAGTGGAGTTCCGTCATCTTGGAATGAATGTGATACATGGGAACTGGAGTGGAGAGGGGAGAGGGTTTCTAGAATTCTGGCATAACACTTTTTGATCCCTTCAGCCGTCCTCAATCCATTCATCCTGTTGTTAAAACTTAAAACTAGGGCTGGCCAGCTGTTGGGAAAAGTCCTCAGTTTTATTTCAACCAAATGGTCCTGCCTCCCGGGGCTGGAGGGAGGTTGACTTCAAGCACACTTATAAATGTGTGGTTCTTTAGACCGGCAGAAACCTACAAAATGGCCTTGATTCACAGGGCCCCTTTGGCTCAAAGGCTCCCTGCTTCCCGTGTGCCATAAATCTGTATCTGCATCAAAAAGTGTAAAGACTGCAGGGCATGGAAGTCCCTCTTCCTCTGCGAGTGTGTCCATGACAGATTTATACTGATCGCTGCACTGCACCCCGCCACGGACTCCTATTATAGTCATGCCCCACTGACTCAGCCCCCATTTCCTGTTGAAGGTGAGACAAGGCCTGGCTCGAAGGAGGGTGAAATTACATCTCGACTCCTTAATTGCTGTTCATACAGGAGCACCTTCAAGGGCCACAGCGAAACCGGCTTTGTTCACAGCAACATCTACCGGTCCCTTCGCGAGGTGTGGTCACAGCTCAAACCCGAGGTGTTTAGTTTCATGACAAGATCTGCCATGACAGGGCACTCCAGAATTCAGCCCTGTATGAGCAGAGGCCAAATGGATGTCTTTGAAAAGAACAGATAACCTCTTTGCTTAGAGTCTTTGTTTTTCAGAGTGATTTTTTTTTCTTCCCAAGAGTCCAGGTTTAAAATGTGAAAAGCAATGTTTTCATAAAAGGTAGCGTTAGGTCTACTTGCATATTAGTATTTGTAAAGTGGAACTTGGTTTTGAAACTACCTCCTTGTTCCTGAAATTTGTTTTTGGCAAAGGTGGCAGGGCTTCAGGAGCAGTGGCCCCTAGGGACCTTGTGTTCGACTGCTGCTTTCATGGACAGAGCTGTCCTGTGAGTCATGATAAAGTGGTCCCTACAAGCTGTGGTTCTAAAGTAAAGTGACAAAAGTTTACTTGGTCTAATATCGGGGGTGAGGAGAGTCTGGATCCTCTAAGAAGCAAAAGAGTGCGACAGATGTTTGATACCCAGTTTTTGGAGTCCAGTCCTCATTATTGTGGCACATTTTACTTGGAGCACCCCAAAATGCCACTGGCAGAACTGCGGTGTCTGTGATGGTATTTTTTAATTCACCTTTTTTTTTAGATTGTAGTACTACAAGGAAATAGTATTAAAGAGTCTAAACAATTACAAAGCTAATGATTAGAATTAGGTTTTCGAATCCACAGTTTTTATTTCTTCTCTTCCACTGGCCAACTTAATGTGAGCATGGTTGGTGTTTTGTATTATATCCCCTGCATTTATTTTACCATGCTATGGCTTCTTGTTTTAAACAGAAAATCAGATTAGAGTTTGAAAAACCTAGTTTTAAAACTCTACCATCTGCTAGGTTTGTCAAAGAGAATCTGGTAAATGAAAACTGTGTGTGTATGTATGTGGCGGTTTATTTTTTATTGGCACTGCATAATTCTTTGATGTATGTATGTGGCAGTTTATTTTTTATTGGCACTGCATAATTCTTTGATGATGCATTTTCCAAGTTCACTCTTATCTTCTAAGAAGATGTTTCCAGGAGTTATTCATTTAGTAAGATTTCAGAGGACTCTGTCATGGTAGAGAGTTATTCTGCATTTATAGGGAATCCTCAATTAGGGTCTTTCAGAGCATTTATTTCATTCTGTGCTTAAATTTATTTCTGCTCTGGAAATTTTCTTCAAAAGGGCTTTTCTACATTGGCAAAACTAAGCATTTTATTCATAAGCACTCTAATAATAAAACTTTTTCAATCCAGACATGGGAGGAAATTTGCAAAATGCATCAGGAAAGTATGTCAATTGTTTTTCAAGCCATCGTGTATGTTGAGAAAGTATTGTATTCATTAGTGTTTGCAAAACCTTATATTGAATGAGGCAAAAAGCGAAATTGACCTCTCCCTTTTGGTGCACAGATGTATAAACTTTATGAGAGTACACCCCCAGGTAGAGACTTATTGGAGTAACTCTTAGAAAGGGCAAAGTTGGCTGTAAACTGTGATGCAATAACCCCACAATTATGTATGCTCAATTATTTGGAAGGGAAGTCTGGGAGAAGTGTTTTATATGGTTATATGGGTGAACAAGAAGCGGGTATGGAGAAGCACAGCGCAAAGGTTTGCATTTGTTGTGTGTACCCCAAATAGCATCCTAATACAGCTTTATAATGTAAATCCACTGGTACCAGTAAAATGACATTTAAACAAATAGTAAAATGAACAACATTTGCAAAGCAATAAAGACACCACCTTTGCAACCACTTTACTACAGTTTTGAAAAATGTTAGTGAATAGCTCTCCAAAGATGCAAATAAATAATACTTTATTAGATTTCAGCCCAAGAGAAAGGGGAGGAAAACCTTCAACTAGAATTACATGATTATTACTTTGCTTCTCCCTCAACCCAGCAAACATTAAAATGGAACATAAAATAAGTCTATAACAAGATTTATGAGGAAAGGTATTACACTTAGGGGTACATTGTGCAGAAAAGTCATTAAAATTGTTTGGAACTTAGGAAGGAGAGGGAAAAAAAAAACTTTTGAGAAAAATGAGAAACTCAGATGTACCAAACGCCTTGATGACGACTACCTAAGCCTTCAGGTTTTAAAACGCCATTGTACCTTAAAGTTCTGATTCATTCTCTGTTAGGCCAGCTTCCTCCCACCAAACAAAACTGAAAGATTCTGTTTTCTCTGGGAAACTATACTAAAAGAGGTATAGTAACATTAATGTTCCTTTTGCATGCTCTATAGACCTGGCTATTGTGTGGTTAAAAACAACATAGGCATGTTACATTTGACTTAGGTTAGTCAGAGGGTTTGAACAGATAGAACTCTTGTGTGCAGAAGTAGATGTGAGCCAAGCTTACTGATATCTAGGGTCCTCATGCCTTATCTTTCCTTCTTCATCCTATTCAGTTGATCTGACATATTTTTTTTTTCTGGTGGGTCGTATGCATGTTTGGATATGGTAATAGCTGAGCATATTCCTTATGCTTTATTCTGATCTGAGAATGGTTAATATGCTCAATTTGGTATTATGTGCTTCCTGCTTCTTTGCCTGTTGCTTTCATCTTACACTAAATCTGACTGCTTATTCTGTCAATAACGTTGAGATTAGTGCATGTGTATATGTGTGTGCGTGTATGTTTTCCTATCTGTAAAGTTTTAACTTTGGCTTACTCTTTAACCAGGAAACTCCGCAGAACAAAGGGGATCTAACTAAAACTATATTCTGGTGGAGAATCTCTGAAGTTATGCGATGTTATAAAATGATGGTTTGGGTAGAAGTTCTGTCATTCATGTTTATCAGAGTAATAGTTTTGGGTTGTTTTTTTTTAAAGGAATGTTTCAAGGAGGTCTTTGAAAACCATTTTCTTCAAATGTTCATTGCATCTAAGATCCCATTTTTGTCCCTTTATTTGCTCCAGAATACCGCCAGACTGCCAACAAAGAAGGGCCTGTGCTCCCAGGAATTTTCTGCATTCCTCTCTGGAGTAGGCATTTTTCTCAGCTACAAAGGCCCTTTGGCAAATTCCCTCTAATCATTGGATTTACCCTGGGCTCTGATAGGTGCCATTCATGGACTTGGTCTGCTGTTTGATGGGCTGAGGCATTAATGGGATCTTTTCATGATAAACAAAACTGGGTAACATTACCAGAGGGATCACAACGCTGCTGTTGTCGGGAGGTGTGTTTCTCTCTCTCTCTCTCTCTCTCTCTCTCTCTCTCTCTCTCTCTCTCTCTCTCTTTCTCCTTTTTTCTCCTTCTTCGTCTTGGTCTTTTCCTCTCCTTTATTTTTACGAATGTACATTGTGTGTGTGTGTGTGTGTGTGTGTGTGTGTGCGCGCGCAGCGTGGCCATTTCTAGAAGCAGATCTTCTGACCTCTGCTGCTGCGTGAAAGTCAGTGGCCAATTGCAGGCCTTTGTTGGATGTAGATGATTCTATTACCTGATGGACAGTAGCTTCGCAGCCTGCAGGCAGATCTATTTTTTCCTAATTGATAAACATTGGAGGATCACTGCATGAAGAGTCTGATTTAGAGACCTTTCTTACCACGCTGGCATTTAGTTACTGAAAATATCTGATAGTTGAGATGAATGAGTGTGGGAACAAACACTTGGCGTAAGAATTTGACTGCATGTGGCATCTCTGCCTGGGACATCTCTATGTGTGCTATCAGCATCAGGCTGAATAGAGCAACTTCAGTTACTGGTGTTGCTGGAATTTCTTTGCTTCTAAGAAAGCAGAACTGGTTAGTTGAATCCTGGTTCCGACAATCGTAAAAGAAGTGAGAATTGTTGTAAATTATTTTCGGTGACATACCACTATTATTTGATGAAAAAAATCTGGTATCACAAACTAGATACCATGCAAGTTTATCTTATAACTCTCTGAGAACATTCTTATTTTTAATGGAAATCACCATGATTGAATGTGGAAATAAGTGACATTTTAGGTGTCCTTGTAGACGTATTCTGCCTATTTTCAGTGCATTTTGTTGTTTTTTCTTACACTGGGGCCCAGACTAAAGGACTTAAAAAGGAGTGATCTAGAAGAGCACAAAGGAAGTAGGTATGTAGAATGGTATTTAAAAATTCAAAAGGAATATTATGTATGGGATAGTGAGCCAGGAGTAGTGCTTGATTTCTCCTGAAGAAATAAGAAAGTTAAACGATTCTCCCAACAGAAGAGACAGCACAAGCCACTGATGCAAATTCTCCATTTTAATCCTGATGTGACTTGCTTGCTTGAGGGTGTTGGGGGTGGATCTCAACTTCTTCATAGGTAACAAACATGATACCAGGCTGCTTTCCAGCTAAGGTGTGGTGATGCTGTGTTTAATAGCCCCCAAATCCTTCCCTCCATGAGTTTTTGAATATACAAGTGCTGTAAGCTGGAGGGAAAACATTTGACAGGAGAGCAGAAAATCACCCTCTTTGGTAGAACATTCACTTATTCATTTTCTTTTCTTTCAGATTTTGTCTTTTGATAGTGCTATTTATATTTATTCTGTGTACTATATTGCAGATCATAAACTCAGTTAAGACCTCTTTTAAATAACTTCAGCAGCTTGAAAAAATGGAGCTTCTCTGATTGGGGTGTAGCTCTATGATAAAGCACTTGCCTAGCATGGATCCAGGGCCTGGGTTCAATCCCCAGTACAGTGAAAATGAAAGGAAGGAAAGAAAGATAAAAAGATAGGAAATAAAAAGAAAAGTGGAGATTTTCAGCCTCAAAAGAACCCTGTAATGGCTGGCATTTCCTGTAAAGCCAGGTTACGCCAGCCCTGCAAAGGTGCTAAAAGGGCATTGTTTTTTCCCCCCGTTAAGAAAAATGAGTTTTTAAATATCAGTACTGTTTAATACTCAGATGCCTCATGCATATGATCATTGAACATATTTGACAGTCTTCAAGGGCTTAAGTTTTTTTTTTAATATATATATATATTTTTTAGTTGTAGTTGGACACTATACCTTCATTTCACCCATTCATTTCTATGTGGTGCTAAGGATGGAACCCAGGGTCCCACATGTGAGAGGCGAGCGCTCTACCGCTGAGCCCCAGCCCCAGCCCAGGGCTTAAGTTTTTTTTATCTTTGATAATCCCAGAGTTAGCAACATAACGTTGCACATGTATAATAAATGTTGAGCACTTGATTTTCATTATCCTGAATTCTCCTAGCAATCCTGCAAAATCCTGTTCATGATTATTCCTATTTTAAAGATAAGGAAACTAGGGCTAGGTGCAGTGGCACACACTTGTAATCCCAGTGACCTGGGAGGCTGAGGCAGGAGGATTTCAAGTTCAAAGGCAACCTCAGCAACTTGGGCTGTAAGTAACTTAGCAAGATCCTGTCTCAAAATAAAAAATAAAAAGAGCTAGGAATGTGGCTCAGTGGTAAAGTGCCTTTAGGTTCAATCCCTGGTAGGAAGGAAGGAAGGAAGGAAGGAAGGAAGGAAGGAAGGAAGGA
>NW_025999853.1:41172435-41197525 GCF_001458135.2 Marmota marmota marmota | reverse complement strand
AGGAAGGAAGGAAGGAAGATGGGGCGTAGCAGTGATGTTGTGTTGGCTATGTTTTTCCTATTCTTCCTTCTCACAGATTTGCAACTCATACTTCCTAACAGATGAAAACTTAAAAGTTTAGTCAAGTATCCAAATGTTTCCAAATATTCTTAGATTTCATAGTCTGTAGTTTATGACACATTTGGGGAGCCAGTCCTTTGCAATGTTTATCTGTTTTTTATAGAATCTACCTTCAACTATTTTCCCTCATGACTTCTGAGCCTACTTGTCCCTACTTAGAATTCACTGATTTTTTCTTTTTCACTAATCAACCCTTATCACAGGACACACATACACTCTTTGGAAGATTTGCTTTACAATATCATGATCACAGGATATTTTCTGAATTGCAGAAGGCTGAAAAGAGGAAAATGAGGGTTTGAATTTATATCTGGACCAGAAGAATTCTGGCCTAAGGAATCCAACGTAAATGTTCTGGTCACCTTTCTGAGTGCTGAATACTGATTAAGGATAAGCCCAATTCACTACAGATTGTTCTCTACCTTCTAGACATTTTATCAGAGGCTACACCTTTCTGCTTAGGAATAATCTGACCATTTCCCAGATTATGTTATTTTTATGATGAGAATTGAAGACCTCTCATCTCTGGTAAGCTCCCTTTTAATTTATAAGTATCCCACTGTACCTTCTTAGAAAAGCAGATATTTCTTCATCCATCATGAACTCACCCATTTCATTTACCTGCCAACACTTTTGGCACCTAAGTAATTAGTTTCCTGACACCTGAGTCTTTCAGCTACGAGGTAGTATATTTCTATCACAAAATCTGACACAGAAGCAACAATGCAGGGAATTTAACAAAGAATAAAATAAAGAAGAGGAGATCTTTTGTTTTAGTCATCAGAATATTTTGTGTTTTGCAAAATCCTGATGTATAGGATAATTACTTCATTATTTCAGATTATTTTAAGTATGTAATTTAGATCTTTTTTTTTTTTAACAAGTATTAGCAAATTTGGTCACGTTGACTCTGACAGCAATTTTTTGAATTGGTGTACACTTGGACCCAAGGGCAGTTTTATTCTCAGCCCTAGGTAAGCCTCTTCCCCCCAAAAAACCTTCCCAGGGTGTTTTCAAGCAAGGAAGGACCTGTTTCTTGTGCAGGGATTATTAGACCAAATCTTGAGCACAGTTCAGGTGGGAACCAGACAAGTTGCCACTGACTTTTCCTCTTAGTAGCCACAGCAAACTCACAGCAGCTGCTGGTCAAGAACCAACTAGGTCAAAGGAGACTGTCCAGTCTGTAGATTAATGAATGCATGGAGCAGGGAATGAAGGCCACATCAACCATTTTATTTTCCCCTTTTCTCAAAAAGACAAGACTAATAAGAAAAATCAGCCCCACTTTTATAGTAGAAGCACTAATTTTTGCTACAGACGCATTAAATTCATCTACTTATGAATAAAGCTGGACACACACCAGAGTGACCAGAATTTTTAAGGGAGACTTTGTAGCATGCTGGAGGCAGCTTACAGTCAATTATTAAATTTTCAGGAATTTTGTGAGCTGGTTGTTAAATGCAGCCATTATTAAAAATTAATGTCTATAAACTTATAATTAAATAAATCATGTTAAAAATTTTGATGAAATGGTCTTCAAGTATTCAAAAACTCTCCTCCAGTTCAGCAAAGGAGTTGCTTACACTGATGAATGAGTAAAGTTCGGACCCCACTTTTTCACTTTGGTCTTACTTGTTAAATATAATATTCAAAGCTCACTGTTTTCAAATCATTTTTTTCTAAATTTTACTATTATTTATGCTTTTGAGTCTATTTTTATTTATTGTTTCTGTATTAAAAAAATACTATTTAAAGGAATGTCACTGTCATCCCTTTCCAACCCTGTGTTCAATAAACAGTTTGGAAGCCTGAAATTCACTGTAGTAAGAGCTTCTACATCACAGAAATTGGCAGGTACTACAAATAGAGCTTGATATATTGTCATGAGGCTTGTCTAGACTTAAGTTATTGAGAACCTTTTAATAATTCAGATTAAGCAAAATTTAAGTGTTGTATTTATACCCTTCACATTGTGAAGGGCATAAAAATCTGACAAAATAGTCTTCAGGTATTCAAAAACTCTTTTCCAATTCAGCAAAGGAATCACTCACATTATTGATGGATAAGAGTTCTGACTTCCCCTTTTCACTTTGGTCTTACCTATTAAATAGAGGCAAAAATATCAACCAGCAGTTCATGTGGGAACTGTACTCATTTGTTAATAACATGAGCTATTTCTTTGTTGAATTGAATAACAATTGAGCATTTTGTTTGTGGTCTGGTTTTTTTAACACTATTAAGTGGAGATAGAATTATAAAAGCTGGTAGTGAATTTTGAAAGACACTGAAATGATAAGGTATAGAATTAACAGAGAATTGTGTATTTTATTATTTGTAAATCATTTACTATACCCTCATCAATCACAAAACTTATAGTAAACTTGTGTAAATATATGTACATATGCACACAGATTTTTTTTCCTCCCAGAGAGCCCAGTGTTAAACATTTACTAGATAAAGAAAGACAACGGAAGTCTTATGACCTGAACCCATAAATCCACCACAATTTTCTATTGAGATCTATTTTTAGGTCCTTGTTATTTCAAGGACATCAGCAGAACTTCTCACATAGAATGAAACACACACACACACACACACACACACAAGCATGAAAAAGGAAACCATCTCCACCAAACCTACTTTGTTTTTTGAAAACCTAATGAAAGTCCTTCTATCTGAAATGTACTGAAGTATATGAAAACCAAGTTTCGTGTGAGGTCCACATAATTGTCAAATTGATGGTGCTCTTTAAAACAAAGCAAAACCTGTTTATTTTGAAAGCCAGCTAGATAGCTAGCTTTGTCCTTGGCTCCCCAGAGCTGGAAGTAAGACTTTTGGTCCTTTCTTTCCAGTTTAAGCTCAAATTTTTGTTCATAACATGGACCGGCTTACTTTAAAGATCTTTTTTTCATTCCAAATAAATAGCAAGCGCTAAGAGCCAATCTCAGTTTCTTAAGAGATGTATGAATTTATAAAGATGGATGATAATCAGAATCTGTCATCCAAAGAATGTCAATATTAAGCCAACAGTGCTGAACATTTGTTAAGTGCTACATGCTATGTCAGGCACATTCCTGAAAACTAATCTTTTGACGAACTCCATGAACTAAGTTCTAACGTCTTCGTCTTACATAAAAATGAGACATTTTGCACAAAGTCATATGGGTACTAAGTGATAGATTAGGAACTAGCATTCAGGTCTTTCTGATTCAAAAATCCTCTTTCCTGAAAAGTTTTTTTTTTTTTCTTACCCTAAAAGTCCCTGAAAAAGAAAACAAACAAAATTTATATTCCTTTGTATATTATCACTGAACACACACTGAGCCCGGAAAAAAATGCTTTTCTACCAGTGTGAGAACAAAACTAAGTGACAGCTGGATGGCCAGATCCATTTTCTGCAGGAGATAGCGCAGTATGAGAAAACAGCTGCCCAGAAATGAGGAAACAGAGCAGACAGCAGTGTGCTTTGGTATCTCTTTACATTCAGAAAGAAGTCGAGAACCGTATTCTGATCTCATTGGTCATTCTGACAACCAGATTTTTCACCTGTGAATGCTACAGGATTGCCTTATCTCAGAGTGTGGCCTAAGATGACTAACTTCCCCACTCTCTGCTTGTCTGTACAAAATGGCAGCATGCTACTTACCAGGATTAATTCAAAATTGCACATCTAAATCTTGTAGAGTGAAATGGTTATGCAAACCAGGTAGTATACTTAGAAAGAAAATAAGGCAAGGTGAAGCATGATATCAAAGAAGGAAGAGAAAATACCTTATCATAAATATTCGTTCAATACACATGTGGGCCTTTGTGTGTGTGTTTTATTTTAAAGAATCAAGTATTAGGACTTGATGTCATGGGGAACACCATTTCCCCTTATTTGCTTTATCTTTCATTGTCTGTTGATCTAGAAGTTGCTTGTTTACTTATTTGCCACAAAACACACAATTTGGAACTGGTGCCTGTACTGATTGAAAAGACTGAAATTTGTATCACTTCACTAAAGCAGTGCCTGAAAAGTTATGCCATAAAGTTGAATCTGTATGTGGTCATTGCACACTAGAAAATAAAGGGAGGGGCTGGGGATGTGGCTCAAGCGGTAGCGCGCTCGCTTGTCATGCGTGCGGCCCGGGTTTGATCCTCAGCACCACATACAAACAAAGATGTTGTGTCCGCCGAGAACTAAATAAATAAATATTTAAAAAAAAAAAAAAAAAAGAAAGAAAATAAAGGGAGATGGAGCATTTTTATAATCAGTTGATTGATTTTCTGTCTTCATTTTGAAGCAACCTGAATTGCAAACTCTTAAGAAACTTTGGAGATATGCAGGTGCTCACAGTACCAGGATCTGAGCAGGGAGAGAAAGTCCCTTCTAGGGAGGGGAAGCTGAACTGACTGTAGTCACAAGCACAGAATGAATATACTAAGGCAGCACAGGGCAGTCAGGGCAAAGAGAGGGTCCCTTTTTAAGGGTGTCACTGTAAGAAGGATCCAATATAAAAAGTTCAAGGTGTCAAAGTGAATATTTATTTAGGTCAGATGTTAGCAAAATGTTTCTGACAGCCCTGTCAAACACTGTATTGGTGAACCTAGAGAGGCTGTTTGTGCTCCAAGGCCAGCCACTCCTTCATCTCAAGAAAGAATATGAATTAAATCACGGATTCTAGGAACCCACACTTACATCACGTTTTCAAGCTTCTTGATTGGTGAGATATAGGCTTCTGTGGATAATTAGCAGATCACAGATAATATTAATTTTTGTTGCTGGAATGAAATAGACTCAACACTGACAAATTGACATTCATGCTGATTGCCTAGAGCCGCTTGATTTTTTAGTGGAAATAAAGAGGAAATGTTTTATTTGGGGGAGGTGGAGTTATATTTGCCTGTAATAGTAAATAACAAAACCAGATGCATCCTGTAGTGATAATAATGTAGTAATGATAATATCTTGAATTTGTAGAGTAATTTGCAAAGCACCATTTAATCACCCAGAGTTTTAAATCATTAGCTTCATGTTCCAGAGGAGTCGAGACTAAGGAGGTTTGAAAGATATGTCCAAGGACATAGAAACTCATGGGTTCAGAGGCTGGGACTAGAATCTGGGCACTGCTTCCACCCAATGTTGGCTCAATCTGCTGAGTGACCAAAGCATTGCTGTCACAATGTCTACTTCTAAATTCATCTAACAGTTGCAAGCTGCATACTGATTCATTTAAACATGACTCCTAATATCAAGCATTGAGCAACTAGCAAGAAATCTCTTTCATCATGTAATTGTCATAACTTGTTTTTCCATAATAGAAAGCATCCAGAATCAAGTTAATGGTGCATGCCATCTCCCCCAAATTCGTTGACTGATTTTTCATTGCAACTTTACAGCTAAAGTATTATTATTTTATAAGTTAAAAGCAAGGTACACATAGAAATTTTCTGATATGCCCAACCGGTTGGTCAGATGATTCTGAAAGATGCTATTTATTAAATGATTCAAAAAATTATTTTAATATTAAGGATTAAATTGCTAATTTGATGGTACCAACTACTTGTTTTAAAAACTCTTAAACACCTTGAATATGTACAACTCTTTAGCCAAGTCAGCATTTCAGTAGGGGAAATCACAGAGTGAAATCACATTGTAAAAAAAATCAAAACAATTGCAGATAAATAAGTCAGTTATATCAGACTTTTGAAATTCATGTCCTAATTTTTATTTCTTAGAGGCTTGGCTTTCTTATTATTTTGGGAATAGATTATAATAATTTGACTTTATCACTTAAATGTATGTGTGACAAAGGGATAAGAATAAATACTAAAATGGGTATTTATTGAACACAATTAGCAATATTGATATGTTTAGTTAAACAGAACAAAATTACTATTTTTATTAGTCAAAAATGGTTAAGCACTGTCTATTTATTTGCTTCAGCCTATCTGCTTTTGTGTATCAAGTTTCTTCAATGGCATTCCACTACATTGTGGAACCAATACCTCTTACATAAAAAAAAAAAAATAGAAAAATCCTATCACTATTCTAATACATTGCTTACTCATTATTACATTTTTCTAAATTGAGAAACAGAAAGAAAAAGAAACAAAAAAGTTAATAAAATACTTCATTTCAAGTGGATACTATCTATGTCACATAGGCATATTAACCCTGACTATACTTGTTCTAAGGATTGCCCACCCCATGTCAGGGATGCATGTAAATGCTTTCCCTATTTATGCAAAGTACTTTTTGCATGTTTATACTTATATAAGGAATATTTTTTTTTAAAAAATCTTTTTTGGATAAATTTATAAAAGTATAATGAATAAAAGGAAGTTTTCCTCTTAATCCTGCTGCCCAGAGGAAGTCATTGTGAATATTTTAGCAAAAGTTTTATATATGAAGTAAAGAATTAATTTCAAAGACATATGTATAATATAGAGCCTATCCCATTTAGAAAATTTGGATTATACCTTAAATATAATTTTGTATTTGGCTTTTTACATTTTGCATAGAATTGTGAGCATTTCCCAGGTCATTAGATATTCTTCTAAGTAACCATAATACATCAGCAATAGTTCGCTTAAAACAGTGAACAAGCTGCATTAAAATCCAGCCAGAGCCTTACCAAAGAGCTGATGCTATGAATACCAATCATAGCTTAGTTGCTGTTCCATATGTTAATTTAATTTGACAGAATAAGAGTCTTTGAAGTCCTAATTCTCTTTTGCATCCAATAAACCAGTTTTTATAGTGCCTGAACTTTTAGACATCAGCCTGCAGCTAAACTCATGTCGGGAAGTTGCCATGAGGTCACATGTAACAATGGCCGGAGGGAGCGTTCTTTTGGAAGTCTTGTGAGAGAGGTGAGGGGACTGTCAGGGGTCACTTGGGGGGTCAGTGCCTCTGATGATAGCATCTTATGGGCATACAGATTTGTTGCTTTTTTATGTGAGCCCTTAAAGGACAATTCCTACAAAAGTGAGTCTGCAGAAGCCTATCCACATTCATTAATAAGTGTTTATATACATCTTTGTGCTTATTAGTGGGCTCTGTGACTTTAGAGTAGAAAAGATAGGCAGAACACCCTTGTTGGGATGTGGTTTTGCATCCCATACTCTAGAGAGAAGGCACCTTTAGTCTTTCCCACCATCAACATTGAGATTCTGGGCTGTGAGTTGATTCACAGAATATTCTTTGGGGATAGTTTTGTTTGATGCTGATCAGAGTTGGTGGTACTGACTAAGCGACAGGCGGACAAGGGCAAGGGCATTCAAGAAGAAGTTCAACAAGAAAGAAGTTAAAGGTGACAAGTTATGCTGAACATTAAGTTCTACAGAGTAAGAATATTAAGCTTTTTGTTTAAAATTTTTCATTTGTAAGTTCTTTGAGGGTAGAAAACCAGGTTTATAAGGCTTTATAAGTTGGAAGCTGATGTCATTCCAGGGGTTCAGTATCAAATATAGTATTGTAATTACTGTGATCATTAAAGATCAAGACCTTGTCAAATTGGGTTTCTTTCCCAATTATTGATCACTTACCTTTTACCAGGTAGGACATGTGTGAAGTGAACACTTGTCTCCGTAGGTAGACCCACAGCTAGGTTTCCTGTAGCTGAAAAAGAGTAGGAACCAAGGATTTGAACACTTACTTCCATAAAAATTCAAATTCTGAGGGTTCTGAGCCTCACAGCATTTGTCCCAATTGAGGGGATCATGCAACACTAGGCACAAGGGAAAAATGATGGAGACATTAATAGAGGTGGCTGTGCCCCTTTTTGGAAGCACCTGGAAGTTCCACACTTTAGCAAGTTCTTCATTAATGAAAGTGGTTTGAGAACAGGGAGCAGAAAGATGGAGTGACCATGTATGAGGCACCCAAGTCAACACTTAGGGAAATAGGTCATTAATAGGAAATTATAGGATAAGCACTTAATTTTTTCCAGTCAGGATGTTTCTAGGTAACAATCTTGTTGTGGCTAAATGGTTCTGGGAAGTGGTGGACATGGGGTGAAGCAGCTGCACTAGTTGGTAATGCTGTAATTAGGTTCCAACCTAATTTCTACTCTTTCTACTGTTCCTGGGTGGTAGCAGCTACTTTGTGACCCGAGTTCCATTTCAGCCGTCCATTTCAATTCTACCATCACTTTTCAATTTTTACAAAAGTAAAAAGCCTGGATGCCTTGCACCAAACTACTCAACTCTTACTTCCTTAAATAAGACTGATGCCATATTTAGAGTTGGCCAATTAAGAATTTAGAGGAAATGTAATGCTGCACTTTACAGAGGAAGAAAGCCAAATTAGCTACTCACACGGACCAAGAACTTGCCTAAGATTTGGCATAATTTTTAAGGAGTTTTTTATTTTATGGTGAATTATAGTATGGCATAAAGGTACTCTTACCCATACCTGACTTTCAACAGCCATTATGTACACATGGAGGTCTGCATCATGGAGACAGACACAGGGAAGCGTAGGCCTGTGTCAATACCCTCAGTATGGGGTGTCTCACACACGCATTGTAGTTCTCTTTTCCAGTCTCTCCCTCACCTGTTCTTTGTGATTTCTTACTCATACTTTTAACATATCCTCTGGACTTCTCTCTCTTTAAAGACTTGTTCACTTGTTTTATATTTTCCTTCTCCATATGCCTTCTTTTCTTTCTCTCTCTCCTTGTCTCTCTTTTCCTTTTATGCAGTACTGTGAATGAACCATGGCATGTGCCATGGCACATGCCAGGCAAGTTCTCTGTCACCAACCAACATCCCCAGCCCTTTCTTTCCCTCTTGACATCCTTAATGCAAGTGAAATCTGGCCCCAGGAGTTGCTGGGAAGTGGAGTCAGATGTGCCTCTCTCCATTCATCCTTCATCCACAATATCTCTCTTATACCACAGGGGGCACTGTTTTGCAATTATTTGTTTATGCCTCTACTTCTGCCTTGAAGGGACTTCTCATCTTTAGCAACTTCCCTGGCATCTCTTGGGGACTTAATAAATGGTCATGTTTCCAACTGTTACCATATTAAGAAGAAAGTTTATTCTGTTTCCAGATAGTTAATTTACAAACAAATTTACTTTGGGAACCCAATTCTTCCATAGACTGAGGACTTCCTGTAACAAGATCAAACTAAAAGCAAAAGACTTTTTGTTACAAAACTGTAATCTTGATGTACTTTGGCCCCGCCTGAATTCCATCCACTATAATTGCCTTTACTACACATATCCTGCCAACATTTTAAAAAGGTTTAGTTCTAGACACATCCGCTGGCAGAGGATTTGTTTTGCTTTCTTTCCTAAGAAGCTGTAGTTTAGCAAACTACTAAATTGTCTGACTTTCATTTTTCTTGTTTTTTAATTGTTGATCTAAGTTTTAAAAAGAAATGAGTAAATAGATTAGTTTTAATTTGTTTGTATATGATGTTCAATTATCACATGCTAGCAATTAAATAATTTTAATAACAGAAAGTACATCTAAATCTTCTATTTGTCTGCATGTAAACCCCATACCTAGGAGCTACAATACTTTCAAAAGTGCACATCAAAGTAATTGTTTTGCCTGGCACCAGTACAACTTTCTGCTGGGACCTGCCCCATTTAATATAAATTATATTACCTGTGGAATTTAAGAGGATGTAAGGTGTAGCATGCCTTGCAGGCAGGAAATTTAAGCTATAGGTTGCTATTTTAAAAAAAAATCTCTGGTTTGTTCCTGTAATGTGGAATATTTAGTGTCCATAATTTTCCGTTTAATCTTTTTACAGGCATATTTTGAATTTTGCACTCATATGAAAGACAAGTTCAAAAAGTTTCATGTTCTCTCAGGTTAGCATAAGAATAAAAAATATCTGAAGGTAGTGATATTATGATTGTTACCTAACCATGGAGAAAGAGGAAGAAGATGATATCTGAATGAGTCTTTATAAAACAACCCCTCTCCCCCCAAAAAGATGGAGAAGAATCTGGTATCCAACCTAATTTAATAAGTCATCATGCTTCAAGACTCATGTCCTGCCTCTCTTTTGTCTATATAGTCATGATAATCCTAAGTTTGTAAATCTGCTCAACAAAATTTTACATGCTGCTTATAGGACCAAGATATTAGCTTTAAATGTATGGGAGGGACACATGCTCTCTCTGTTCAGGAAAGCGCCATTCTCCACATGCGTTTGTACCTCAGTGACTCAGTTCTCCCCACTGACATCCTTGATGCCCTGTGGTCAGCCCATCTGGCCCATGAGGCCATTTGATATGAGATTGCTGCACACATGTAGTGTTGGGTGTTAAAAGTATAGAATGAACACTTTTGCTAAGATAAAAAGTGGTAAATAAAGCTAATAGTACCAAAGAGAATAGATATGTTGAAAAGAAATAAAGAAGAAGAAAGGAGTCAGAAAGGGCACAGTAGAAAAAGAGACCTTAGCGGAGCCAAGAAAAGAGCAGTAGGGACCAACCCTCTGTGTTCCAGATGATTCCTACACTCAGTTGTGCTCACCGGTAGTCTGGAAAATGTTCCACCAGAGTTAAAAATGAGCTTCTTTCCCTGCTTCCAATGGGAGGAAGGAAATTCTGCTCAGTCTCTTCGTTTGGTCATTGTCTGGCCATTACCACAAGCAAGTCCCTGACACCAGGGACAGATGCTTTTTCCAGGTCTTTATATGACTGAAAAGTAGTTACCTCTGACAAAGGCCATGTGTTCACTCTTTTGTACATACTTAAAAATCTTCTCATCTTACCAAGACTCACACCTGTAAGATAACTGCTTTTTGTCCTAATTTTATAGATTAAGATATTATACATCTTTAATCATGAACATAGCTGCATGTTTTGGGTAATTCTATAAAAGACCTTGCCATTTTCCCTTTGCTACTGCATGCATTTCTGTCTCTTCGTTTTCAGAGGTCTCTGATTTTTCATGGATATCTTTAGGTAGGAATTTTGCGTATTGAATTGCTGGATCCTTTTTAGAGTTTCCTCCCCGTCCCTCCCTTTCTTAAAAAAGCTCCTTATTAGTTCTTGCAGTTCTGTCCAACCTAAATGAACTCCATGGTTTTCTTTTGGTTCTTACATGTTTCCTTTTGCCTTAAAAAAGGGGGAACTCCGTACCCTTTGTTTCAAGAGTCAACAGAATTCAAAGGGCAAAGTGTTTGAACTGTGTAGACTAAGAAATAGCAATTAGTAGTCACCAAATGCTGGTAGTAAAGAGGGCTGGTTTTCCCACCTGCCACTCACCTTCCGTTCCTCATAGGAACTTCCACTGACTGCCACAGGGGAAGAGATCCTCGTGAGAAACAGCATTCAGAAATAAGAATTCAAGCATATGTAGAACCTTCAGTGATCATCAAAATGGATATATAACTAATATAAACATAACTATTTCAAAACAACAGTCTGTATATCCAGCTCACCTGGAATATTTTGATGATTTATATTACAGCATTTAAGATAAAAGCAATGGGGAAGTAGCTAAGTGGTAGAGCTCACTCAAGGCCCTGGGTTCAGTGCCAAGCAACACACACACACACACACACACACACACACCACAAAAGGTACAAGCAAGGTTAGAAGATGAAGATGGCTCTGGGCTCAAGGGTTGGGTGCAGGGAGTAGCTGGGTTTTGTTGTAGAAAAACTGATATTCAAAGGTTGAGATACCAGATGTACCATCTCTATCACTTGATGTTAAAGTTAATTCTGAGACAAAAGGATTGCTTAATAATGGGACTGGTTGTTGGGAGGATCAGGCTTCTGAAAACCTTAATATGCTTTCAGCCTTCCCCGGAAGCAGGTGAGAGGGGAGTTAGCATCCACATCCTCTGTTCAACAGAGCAGCTTCTCTGCTGGCACATTGCTTGGCATAGCTCCAAGGAAAGCTGTGCAGTGACAGCAAGATTAGGATGCAGGAAGCAGGGCTGGGTCAGAGGCTCTCAGCTGTCTGTCTCTCCTGCTCCCTTAACATGGTCAGTTCCACGAACACTGCTTATCCCTAGGGCCAAGCCCCTTAATCAGGACTTGTTCATTTGAATTTCCATTAATGACAGGCAACCCTTCTTAGTCTTTCTCATCATTTTTGAGCTGATAGGATCCCTTATACTGTATACTACCCCTGCCACTCAGTATATACACAGATCCAGGACATCTGTGTGGCAGTTACGATATACGATGGTAAAGGTTCAGTATTGTTGAATCTCCTAGATTTGGGATTCACCACATTTAGCTGTATGTTTATTAACAATTTCATGCTTGAAATTGTTTTACAAGCATGACCAAACAGGAATGAGGCTATTACAGAGGCATCTCTTTACTCAAGGCTGCTCTCTGTGCATCTGGGCATGACACTTATATTAGATGGAAGCTCTGGTGTCCAGGCTTGAGAATGGTGATCCCTGATTTAAATATTGTACTTCCTGAAAATTTATTACCTATAGCTGTACTTTCATCCCATTAGTTTTCTGTGTATATTCTCTTTACAATCCCCAAACATCCAATAGTTACAAAATGATTCTTAAAGCCAATGATAAATATAAAAATTGCTTTTCCTTATGCTATGATTTTGTGAAGTTAATCAATTTAAAATGTCGTTTTTAAATGTTAAACTTGATATGTTTCTTATATTCCAGCATTTATTTCTCCATAGGGTGCACTGCTTTAAAATTTTTTAGTGCAGCGAAAATAGACCAAACATTGTGACCTCATCTGTTTTAAATTTGAATAAATGAATGAATAAACAAATGAAGGAAAGAATGTTCTCTGGAAGCAGTCTTCTTAGTGGGCTTCAGAAAAATAAAGAACAAAAGCTTTTAGACATTGCTTCCCGCTCTGTCCAGAGCCATTATGAAACTAGTCTTATGGATGTGTCTGGAGAGTGGCTTGGGTGCCCTACCTACGTGGGTCTTCTTTATTGTTCTGCTACTCTGAACTATTTTCAGTTTTATTGAGCAGTTCTTCTGCCACCCATGCAAGCAATCTCTAGAGTTAAGTGATTCACGTGGAAGTTAAAGGAGCAACCCGAGGTGGTACGGTTGACGGATAGCCAGCCCTCACAGTGTGTTGAAAATACAGGCCAAGGTTCTGGAAAGAATCCTGGATTTGGAATCAGTTCAAGGATTTAATGTCAAGTCTTAGCTCTGTCTGTTATTAACTGGATAACTCCCTTAGCCTCTTTGGGCCACAGTTTTCACAAGTGTAAAATGTAGATGGTCACAGCATGATAATGCCTAATGTATGGAGGAATAAGAATTAAATGGAGCAGTAGAGTTTTTAGAATGAGAACTTTATTAAACCTATTTAAAGTAAAAACATAAGTTGTTTTGAGGATTCCAGAAACCCCTAAAGTGGTCATTTAGCACTTACTCCTGCTTTGAGGCAGGACCACACTTACATTCTTGCATCCAGATAAAAATCTATATTGCTTGAAAATATCTTCAGAGAAGGAGACGCTATAGGATTTTGTGCCACAACTGTAGTTGCATTAGACATTATCAAAAGTGCTTTTATTAATTATTTATAATTATGATTCTCATTTTCTATGTATTTCCTCATCCAACATTTCTTCTGTTCCCCCATCCCTTATGCCATTTGGGCTGTTTTGGCAGGCCATCCTGAGGCCATTTTCTCCCTCTACCTCTCCTCTGGTCAACTTCCTTAGTGCTTTTCTCCACGTATGTAAACTTTTCTTCTTCTCTTCCAGGCCACTCATCTTGACTTCTGTGTAGGAAGAAGATTCCCCAGTGTTCCTTAGCCACTCACTCCAGTCAGTACATGCAACCTTTCCTTCATGTGGCAGTCAAAGCCCGTTTCCTATTCTTATTTCTTCAGAACAAGTTTCAAAACAGCTGGTTACCATCCTTGAGGTTAATCCTTCCTAGACAATACTTCAAAAACATTATATCTCTTTTCAGTCTTTTTTGTCAAGCATGAGTTACAGAACTTCCTTTAACTTTTTCTCATAAGGCGTATTATTCAGCCTTTTAATAAGCAGCATGGTATAATTGAAAGAATATGGGCTTTGTAGTTAGACCTGGGTTTGAATCTGGGCCACGTTACTCACTAGCTGTTTGACCCCAGGCACATCTCCTAACTTCTCTGAACTTGAGTTTCCTCATCTGTCAGGTGGGGTTTATGAGACCTCTCTCAAGGGGTCTTTACCAGGATTGATGATGCATGTAATGTTCCTGGCAGGCAGTCAATGCTCTAGTAGATATTGGTTCCCTTTCTTCTTTCCTCTTTGTGACTCTCCTCCACATGTAGCCACTCTTTCCTATTAGTTATGGGGCCTAGGATTGAACCCAGTATTGAGAATTTGAAATGATTCTCTTTACCCATGCCACCCCAATACACCTTATAAAATGTTTCCATGATTGTGTCTTGTCACTAGATCTGCTCTCAGGAGTCATGACATTTATTTACAGCTTTCTCCAGTATAGGAACCTATTCAGAGAGCCTTCAGATCATAGCAAAACACTGAGTTACTCATCCTTAGGCTCCCAACTTAAGTCTGCATCCTGGGATGCAGTTTTTCTGCCATCCTATGACAACTGATGCAAAGTTGACAAAAGCACCCACTAGACAGTCAAAGAGCCATGCGTGGGAGAGTACCTTAGTGAGTAGAGAGTAGTCTCAATCTCAAGTGCCCTTGTACAAGGATTATCCTTTTTGAAAAAAATCACAGTGTTGGCTCTGATATGATTTAATTTCATAAAACAGATGCTCAAAATGTATTCACTACCCGTGTCCCTTCTGTGCCATCTCAAGTCAACCTTGCTTTCTCATTCCTCTGGCCTTCTCCCTTTCCTGTATCTGTTATCTTCCAAACAGTTTGTAAATAACATTGTATTCCCTGCTTCAGATGGGCTCCAATTACTTCTATCATCTCTAGTTGTTGCTTTGAATGCACTTTTGAATACCTGCCTTAACTTACATGTATATGTGTGTGTGTGTGTGTGTGTGTGTGTTTACTCTTTTTCTATGTTTAAACTTGAACATTTGGGAATTATGCCAAATAGACTTTGCTAAAGATTTCTACTTTCTAATAACAGATTCTTATTAATGGCAAATTTGCAAAAATGTAGGTAATTTGTGTCAGTGTCTTTTGCCCCTCCAGGCCTCTGGAGATGATTTAGATGAACATCTAAGTGACCTAGGCCAAGGTAATAGAAGGGGTAATCCAGGAGACCTAGATACTCCACACACTGGTAATTTTCACAAGAAGCGACAGTTTAGTAAGGAGTGAGGTTCTCTCTTCCTAACAGAGAAGAAGGTCCTTTTATACAAGCTCACAAATTGAGACAAATCCTACAAAGAACAATGGGGATTGTGGGCTCTGCATGTTTTCCAGGGCTCTACCAAGTCAGTGATGGTGATCAGTGAAGCCACAAGTCTCAACCAGCTTGTTCCCATGTCCAGTAACTGGTAGGTTTTCTTAAATTCATCTCAAGGAGCTCTAAGACTCCTTTAATGCAAGACAAAAACAGCATAAAAAGAATGAAAATTAAGAAAGAGGAAACTTAAAGATAAGTCATAGGCATAATTTCCTGACAGCATGATGTACTGGAATACAGATGGGTCTTTTGATGGATATGCTTGGAATGCCATTAAATTTACCTTGTCTGCATTTTTTTTCTTCATTTATTTCTCAGTGTGCCTGTTGAGGCCAGTACCTCCCCGAGCACATAACAATAAAACAACTATTAAGTAAATAGAAAAGCCTAATAAATATTCACATAGCTCCAGCTTGAAGCATTTCTTTATGCTCTAAAAATCACAAAAAAAGCATGGGACAGGAACCATTGTTGATCTGTCTTAGGAGGAGTAAGATATCCCCAGAAATTTTTTCTATTTATTACCTTCCTGTGTATTAATGTGTACATGTGTGTGTGTGAGTGCGCGCGCATACGTATTTGACTTGGAAGCAATTAATATCTAGAATAGTTCTTTGTAGAGATTGTGGTAAAAATTGGGGTCTGAGAAAATAATAGAGAAAAAGAGCTAGTAGGTCATAATAGAATACTGGAGGGGAGTGTGCACAGAACAGGGGACACTCCGTGGAAGGGGAGGCTGGTGAAGACAGACTCGGGAATAGAGGCACTAGAGCTTGTGCTGCTCATGGGGAGGGGGCCAGCAGAGGCAGCCTTTGTAGGGAGGCATAATAAAATCTGTTTCTGACATGTTTGTTGTAGATGGCAGTGAAATATCTAGTCTATATATTTTCTAGACACTGAGAAATATGGGACTGGATAGAGAATGAAAGGTCAGGGCTGGAGATAGGAATCTGGGGCTCATCTGTGAGTAGGTGCTAATTGAATCCATGTGGGTACACATTAAGGGAATGTGTACAGAAGGAAAAGGAGAGAGAGGAGCCCCTGGCTGAGCCCTGGGGGCACTAAGTGTTCATGCAGGGAGGGAGTAGAGAGAAGTGAAAAGAAGAAAGAGAAGGCTGATGGAATTATCTGAGAATTGCAGACCCTAAGGTCCTACCACTGAAGCCTTGAAAATGTTGAGAAACCCCGCCCAGCATGGAAGGCAGCAGGTATCCCTAGAAATGGGTGTTTGATAGCTCTCATAAAAGCAAAGAACAAAAGCTGGATCTTTTTTCTCAGAGAGGCAGAACTGGGGCAGAATGTGGATCTGATCCCTTCATGCTGCCTGGCGCCGTGCTTTGTAAGATGGCATTTGTGTGATGAATGAGCGTGGAAGGGATGAGTGAATGAATCAACCAATATGCAGATACAGCTCATCACGGTTTGTTTTTTTCCATGAACGAGAGGAGAGTGGCATTATAAACAGTTGTCTGTAAACATCACTAAGAGACCCAACTTATAAAATAGGGACAGGCAGAAAAGGAGTTGAGAAAAAGATGTAGCCTAGATAGGGCAGGGGAGAGAGCAACAGGGAGGGAAGAGGGCTGGAGGCTTCCAGAACGTGCAGCCATGGAGGTAAACAACCTAAATTTATAGATTTGGCCCTTCTTCGTTTGTATATTCAATTGTTTATTAGACATTCCTCTTTTCTTGCTAAAGGAACTTTAAGCTTCTTAGAGAAGATAAGAATTACTTTTGTGTGTCTCTTCAGTATCTAATTCAAGTCTTGAAGCGTTTGCACATAATAAAACATTGAGAAATAAGCTTTCAGTAAATTTTGAAAGGGAGTAGTTACCCAGAACTTTAATCAGAGAAAACATCCAATTTTGATCAATGAAACTAAAGCATCCTCTCTGCACACTCAGGGGAGATTTTTAAATGTGGATTTTATGAATAATTTACTCAAACTCTTATCTCTGCAAACGACCTTAGATGTGATGCTTGTGAAGTCTCCTTCACAAGCAAATGTTTGTGCTACAAAATGTCCTTCCTAGTCTTAGCAAAATGAAGAAATGGGTCCAAATGATTTGGAATAAGTTTTTCTCTCTTCTCTCACTACTTTTGGGCTCCATTTTTATAAGAATACCTGTCAGTATTTGCAGATGAACTAAAGGTGGTATAATTCTGGAGGGAAATCAGGTGTCCATTTAATTTTGTGATATGAGAACTAACAAAGAGAGGCCAAGCTTGGTTGGTAAGGTGAAGTATTGGTTAAAAGCAGTACTGGTTAAAAACACAAAATGTGGTGGTGGCAACTAATGAGTTTAGAACCTTGGAAATACCTCACTATTAGTTTACACATGCTCTTATTCTGGACACTTGGAAAATTTGAAAAAAAAAAATTTTTTTAATTAACTGATCTGTATGCAATAATGATATGAATAAGAAAATGGCCTTTAAGACATTAGCAATGTAATTTTCATCTTATACTTCAAAAACATCTGAACACATTTTTTTTCCTCAAACTTGAAACAAAATTCACCATGTGGAGCAGATCAAAATCAAAGTGTTGACAAATTCCAGGCGGCTGGAGACTGAACACTGTCTTGTGGATGATATCTCAATGTAACCTCATAATGTTCTACCAGGGGTGTTCCTATGAGGGCTACAAAGTTGAAAAGAGAAGGTAGTTTGTACCTATTTCCTGGTAGTAGTTCCTATTTTTAGGAGTAAGGTCAGTGATGCTGTAGAGAAGGAGATGCCTACTGGTGGGTTGATGGTAACTTTCAAAACACCTTAAGATATTAAAAAGAGAAAGAAGACAGAAGTCTCTACAAGAGAGAAGAGAAGGGTACCACTTGAGTAAATCTCAGCAAGATAAAAATAAAAGGGTGCGGCAGGGAGGTCTAGCCAGTCTCTACTCATCTCATAGAATTTTCTACAGGAGATGGGTGACATACCAGATAAGAATGTTTAGCACACCTCACAGATTTTGCAGCCACATCCCTTTGGAAACATTATTCAACATAGATTTGCTAAATGCCAAAGTTGGAAGATAGAAAACACTATAAAAAATTTTAGACTGATACCCAGAGAACAATAGCCGGTCTTCACTACTCATCCTAATAAATGGGGTAAGCATTTTGGAGAGCTTGTTGAATGATACATAAAACATAGCACTAATGAGCTCTTGATTCAAAAGAAGGCAAATGTGAATCAGTCAAGATATCTAATAAAAATATGGTAGCCATCCTAATGGAAGCCCAAATATATGCTGGCCCACCTCCTGATTCTGCTCCTAATCTGATTGTCACAAGAATGGATGACTTCAGAGGGCCCTTAAGCAGAATTGCAGCATACAGCACCTGTAGTCAGTTAACCCCAAACCGTACAAGCAAGAGTGAATAAGCTGGCTACCTGGGAGGTGCCTTAGTAAGAAGGACAGGTATTTCAAGAGCAGATTTTTACCAATGAAATAAAATTTAAGAAGTAGAAGTTTAATGTTACTTCAAAGGATAATCCAGTAATTCATAAACATTTATATAAATTTGCTATTCTTTCCAACTCTGGAAGGTAGAAGGAGAAGTAGGTGAAAGGTAGATTTTTTACTGTTAAACTGATGAGGTTGAAGGTATCTTAATCCATCAGTACCACTGAAAGACATGCCACAGAACGAAATAAGTGGTAAAATGTGTATGTAAATGGCAAAATGTAGCAAAAATTTTTTTTCATTAGGTAATGTGCAGATCTGCTGTCTATTTATTTGTGGCCTGATTACTATTGTGCTATTTTCCCTCTGTCCACAAAGGACGCAAGGCTGCTTGCAGATAGTACAATGAGCCCTGGGAAACCAGGTTTCAATGGCCAAAGATGGACCCAGGATCCATGGCATTTAGTAATTTGTTATTTGTCTCAAGCATGGAGTTGAATTCTGGCTTCTGGAAGCTGGTGTCCAGGAGAAAATCATTTGGTTTATGACCCAGCTTCATTGTTAACTAATTTGAGATTATATCGTAACTCTCTTCAAGATTTTTAAAAAATTTTCCTTGGGAACACAGCCACCAAGCAAGAGGCTGGATAGATGTGGAAATGGAGTTAACTCGTGGTGTGGCGATGTGTGCAGGAAACCCTTGCCTCTGGGTAGTAATACAGTTTCAGAGGAAACCTCCAAACTGGAGCAAAATATTTCCTGGATTCCCAAATTTAGAGACTGTGAATTTGGGGGTTTGCCAAGTCCTCAAAAACATCAAGGGCATACTAAAATATAATAGAAAACTCTTATGAAAAGAGGAGGGAACACACAATGAAAAGGATTTGTTGAAAATGTGCATGTTAGGTCCAGTTCTGCTCCTAACCACATGACCTGGGGAAATTGACTTGCAGGACTGTTTCCCTGGTTTCTTCAGCTGGAAATGAGATGGAACTGTCTATTCCCCACTAATTGGCATACCCCCAAAGAAAGGTGGCTTGCCACTCTTGCTGACCTAATTGGTTAACTTGGGCCCAGTCGAGTAAAAGAAAAGGAAAAAAAAAAAGTCTCTGGCCATTTGTAAAGAAAGCTCCTCAGGGACTAGCAAAAGGAGAAGGTTCTGGGTCTTTTCCCATCCCACCAGAGCAGCTCTGTTTTTATCATTTATATGTAATGACTGTGGTGGGGGAATTGGTCAAAAGATGCTCATCCCCCACTTTGGGTTTCCCTGTATTACACATAGCCCAGCGTCCATTCCTGGATTCTGGGGAATGTACTCATTGAGCAATAGGCTCCCCTTGCCAGCTATAGCACTTGACCAGTCAAACAAGATCTATTATAAGACTGAGAACTGACTCCCTGACTAGCTTAGTGAATAATGTAGGCTCATGTAGGTTTCTGTACTCAGTGGGAACCCAGAATAGTGTTAGGACACCAATATCAATGCTACTGTATGACTTTGAATAGGAGCTCTAGAGAATGTCTAATCAGAGAGAGGTGCCCAAATGTATCACCCCTCCTCATAAAGCCATTCTCAGATGCCACCCCAGACTGTCTTGGGAAGGATGCTGTTTGTTCCTAACTTAAATTCCTCATGCTGTCTTTGAGGCCCAGTGGCCTCCATTTATTCAGGGCAGTGGAAGTTTTCTGATGTGCTACTCTCCTTCATGTTACAGAAGTGGGTTTTTAAATGAACCAACTTCAATTAAAATATAAAATCATTTTTTTCATATTGCTTAATCTGACCTGTTTTTAATCCCCCCCCCACACCCCCGTATCTGAAGAGAGTCTACAGTTTCTCTGGGCTGTGAATTAGATATAGAACAGGAACTTAAATTTTGCAAATGCCCTCTAGAGTTGCAAATTCCCAGTTGCCTTCTCCTCAGTCTATCACAACACCCATAAGCATAATGCACTCACCACTGAGTGGCTGAAGTCACTCAGATGGTAATTGTGAGGTCTTTGGCAGATGGTATTCATTGTGTACTAGAAGATAGTGCCGTGTGCCTCAGAGGTTCATCCTGCCTTTACACCCCCTCCACATTTTATTCCTGCACGTATTTTTATACATACAAGTATCCAGTTGATTCTCTCTTTCTTTCTCTTTTTCTAGTTTTTTCCAGATCTTTCAGGCATTTCTTCCCATTTTTTTTTCCATGCCTCTTCTACCATTTTATCATGTTTCTAGAGTGGCCCTGGCAGTAACTGTATCTGAGAAGAGAGAGACCATATGTTTTGAGGTAAAATTTAACAGAATAAAGAAAGAATGCCATTTATCTTCAGCCCTTGAAAATGCCCAGAAGCTTCCATTCAGACCCTCCTTAAAAGTTTCCATCTACTGTCTTTTATTAAACTCTGGTATTCCTCAAATGCCAAATTCCAAGATGAATTTTAAAAATATTTCATGTAAACTTTTGTTTAACCATTTTAGTTATTTATGAAGAGGTCAAAAATATATTTTTTCTACAACTTGTAGGGTAAATGTGCTACATTTCAAGTGGTCTGTTTTTATTAGCCTCTCTGAGGATCTGAATCACCATTCATACCTTTTGTTCCCTCATCGTGAAACATGTCCCCAATGTGAAAAAAAAATTGACACCCAAATCAACATTTGAACTGCTTCTATTCTAATAAGGATTCGGCTGGCCCTGAGCAAGAAGAAATGTTCTTCTGGTTTGTGAATATAGATAGGAAACCTTTAAAAAAATAATAAAAATATATATATATATATATAAAATATGCATATATATGTATATGTATAATATGCCTTATATATATGTATATATGTACATATACATTTTTTAGTTGTAAGTGAACAAGAAATACCTTTGTTTTATTTTTATGAGCTGCTGAGGATCGAACCCAGGGCCTCACACATGCTACATGAGCACTTTCCCACTGATCACAACCCCAGCCCTAGGAAAACTTCTTAATGAGGAAATTTCACTTCCAGGGTCTTAGAAATTAAGGACCTACAGCTCTGCTGTGTGATTAGGCTTGAGGACTGGCAATGTGGCCACCCGCATTTGGATTCTGCTGCTGCTGTCATCTCCATCTTTAGGGATGTGATCTGCTTGCCACTCATCACATTTCATGTGAATCTCGTTCCTCACTTATCTTTGTGTCTTACATGGGGCTTCAAACATAGCAGGCACTTCGGAATTGCTCCATGAACTGAGGGAAACTGAAGGGGTTTCGTGGTTCCTCACTATTAAATTTCCAATAGTCTTGCAGACCTCCGAAGGAGGATGCAGATCTCAGGGGCATTTTCAGTTGTGTACGCCAAGATGTGACTGTGCGTCCCCCCACCCACACACCCTCCAGGTCCTTACAGAGCAGAAGGAAGGAAGCTACGAAAGGGGAGAAAATAGAGCTATTGACTAAAGGGCCATAAAGCTGTTTTTAGAATGACTGCTTCTGTTGTATTGGGGAATGCTTCCTTTGAGAAGGGGTATATTATGCATCCTCTTTCCATTAAGTCTATTTTGGGAAGAAATTACAGAGGATAATATATTACCAACTCCCGGGATCTCTTATCAACACAGCCTCTATTCTTGTTACACACTTGCTTAGAGCAAAATAAATTATTCTGTTCTCAGGAATACCAACCCAAGACAATCAAAATCTTCCCTAAATCACTGTGCTTACTAGGGAAGCACTGATTTTTGAAAAAGTGTTCCCTTTGCCTCTAAAAGCCTGAAGTGAGAGTGAACAGCATTCAGTTCCTTTCAACAGGAGCAAAGTCTAGCAATTGTTTCAAAACAGTGTGGGGCTTCCTACTCAGGGCTGAAGATTTATCTGCATTTGGCAACTACTTCAGTTACTGTGGATGAGAAGTTTACTTCTCAATAGTTTTACAAATTATGTGTTTAACTTTGTCTCTATAGGATTAATTCGTGGGAGGTGGGGAGAGTAGGACAGTGTGGGGCTTTCAAGGCAAATTGCAAATCTGACACTTAAAGTGATAGCAGCACTTTTTCCCCCAAAGCACAACAGTGTGACCAAAGTTCTGCTTCCACCTGAAGGCGGTTTTCATTCTGCATGTACATTGATTGCAACATTAAAATGAAGCAACGTCAATGCTTAACAGTAAAAAGTTGTTTAATCATTAAACAACCACCATTTTCTTTTGCCCTTTAAACCTGCCTTCAATCAGCTTGGATGCTGGTTTACAGTCTCATTAACTGCCAAGATCACAAAGGAAGGGTTAGTGAGATCACCAGCAGCAGCAGGAAGCTTTGAAACGCCCCCATTGTCACATGAAATGTTCAGCTAGACTCTCCTTCAGCTGTCTCCCACACACACACTGGGCTCTGAGGGAGGTATGTGGCCAGAAAAATGCAGCCTCCAGTTTCAGAAGCAGCCCCCCACCCCACCACCACCACTCCTATCTACGCAAAGGAAGAAAAGTGTCCTTGCATTTAGTCTTCAGAATAGCTGTTGATCCTTGTCCACTGTGCAGGAATTCAGGATATTCTTGCTGCTCTAAGACTCCTAGGTAGGCACTGTGGATGTTTCTTTTCTTTTTTCTTTCTTTCTTTTTTTTTTTTTTGGTAAAGTGTGGAAGAGTTTTATCACTCATTTAAAAAGCACAACTTAACACCAGCCCAAGTTCCTGCCCTGGACTGCTGTTAAAAACAAGATGGCTGGCCCCTTTCTCCTCAGAGCAGGATGGTCACAGGTGCCTATTAATTGTTATCTTTGCAGGAATTGAGTTTATTCCCTTCACATTCGGAAATCCAAGAGTATTTTCCAATTTTTAATCCTGTGAGCTGTCCTCTGTGGCCACGCCTGGCTCTGGGAAGGAGTAACAACCTTGTGAGAAGATGCACCGGTGCTTTACCTCAGTCTCTGGGCCTTTTGGTTCCTTGTTCTGCCTCTGCTGGGGTCCATCTTTCCTTGCCAAATATAGAAACCAGACTGAAAAAGAGAGTCCTTTTTTCAAGTGACCTGGTTATAGACAAAATTGGTAATTAGCTCCATTTTGGAGAAGGCACAGGCATTTTGGAGAAGGGACAGGCAGCTGTGTTTCATGGAATTGCAGGATTTGACATCCATCTCCATTTACAATGGGGAAATGGAAACCCAGAGAGTTCAAGAAACTGGCCCAAGATCTCACAGCTCATCAGAAGCTGAAAGTGAAGAAGAAGCCAGAATCTTGATGTATCGTGTGTTTGGCTTTCCAAATGTTTTCACTGGGTTAAAACAAATTTCTCCGGATTTGCCTTCCTAGAAGATAAAGGCTTATTAATCTTCATTCTCTCTCTCCTATATGTTATTTATAAATATAGATACAGATATATAAAATCTGTCTTCAAATTTGTTTGGTTTTCAAGTAAAACTATATTAAGGGTCTATAGGTATACATACATATATATGTCAAAGATATATATCTGTAAGAAGCTCACAGTCACAAATATCCTGACCTTCTTCAAACTAAGTAGTCCAATTCCTCTTCATTTATTTTGGGATTCTCATTTTCTAATATTTTAAAAATCATTTTCTAAATGTATTTGTTTATTTTGGTACTGGGGATTGAACCCAGGGGCACTTTACCACTGAGACTACCTCCCCAATCCTTTTAATTTCTTTTTCTTTTTCTTTCTTTCTTTCTTTCTTTCTTTCTTTCTTTCTTTCTTTCTTTCTTTCTTTCTTTCTTTCTTTCTTCTTTCCTTTCTTTCCTTCCTTCCTTCCTTCTCTTTCTTTCTTCTTTTCTTTCTTTCTTCTTTTCTTTCTCTCTGTCTTTCTTCTTTTCTTTCTTTCTTTCTTTATTTTTATTTTTATTTTTTTTATTTTGAGGGTCTTGTTGAGTTCCTCAGGGCCTGACTAAATTGCTGAGGTTGGCCTTGAACTTGTGATTGTCCTGTCTCAGCCTCCCAAGTCACTGGGATTATAGATGAGCCACTGAGGCCAGCTTAAAAATCATTTTTTTAACTTGGTCTGTGCGTAACAGACTTACAGAAGCTGAATAAAAATATTCAGGGAGTTGGCCAAGTTTTTATATGGGTGTTTAGATGGTGTGCAGACAAGTTCTACCTTTCTCTGTTCAGACTCTTCTCTCGTCCTGGTGAAATACTGGCGTTGTACTCTGACCATAGTTTGTTGAACTGTTTATCTCAATAGAAGGTTTTCTTGTGTTTATAAAAGATAGAAAAAAAATATTTTTTATATATATATATATATATATATATATATATATATATATATATATAT
>NW_025999853.1:41087025-41172410 GCF_001458135.2 Marmota marmota marmota | reverse complement strand
TATATATATATATATATATATATATATATATATATATATATATATATATATATATATAGTTTCTATATCTCAGTGTTGTGTTCTTAACATATTTGATGTTTTAGAACAGAGATTTGTTTTTCTTGCTCATACTAGTACATCATGCCCACAAAATTTAAATAAATTTTGTCTTCACAAGATGAAGGGAAGATATTGCTGATTTTAAAGTCTCACCCTGATTTATGAAAAATGAAACCATCTTTATCAATTTGGTATTTCAAAAGAGATGTATATTTACATAGCTAATTCACACAGAGAAATAAGAAAATAAACTTCACATCAGTTCTCCAAGTATTTCAAGTGCCTTATGCCAAGTGCCTCAAGGAATCTCCATTTCTACTCAACTTTAAGCTACATTGAACTGAAAATGTAATTTGAAGAGAATATTCAGTCAACTCACTAGAAACAATTGTTTAAAGTGGTGGTTTGCCCTTGCCTAGATACAATCATCGACCAAGTAAATGAATTTTTCTAATGTGTCAGACATTGGTGACTTAAGTTTTATACACGTCAAGTATGGGATCTGTGGCAGGAAATGGCAGGTTGGTTTTCTATGCTAACCAGAACTGCAGAGGGAGGGAAACCGTGAAAGATGGAAAAGGTTGAGAAGAAAGAGAGAGAAAGAGAATTCTCTGAAGAAAAGGTGAACGATGGAAACTATTTGCAGAGTGAAGTATGTGCTAAACCCCAGTAGAGTTGATTGCTTCTAAGAGGAGGTGCTTTCGGCGACTGCTGTGTTTCTCAATGTCTATTCTGTATCTGAACAGAATGCTCCTTTCCTGTGGGCTGGACAGTAGGAAGTAATCTGTCTTCAATCTTGTTTGGTTTGCAAATAAAACTGTAGAAAGGGTCCGCTGAACTTTGAACAGGCATTCTCCATGGCTTTCCTTCGCTCTTGGAGTCAGGTTGAAGAGGACAGCCATGACCACCACCTTGATCTTCAGGGACTGCTTACAAAAGACTGAAAAATGTGCTCTTACCTGCCCTTCCAGAGCACTCTCTCATCTCAAGTGAGCTGGACAGCAAGGCTGGTCTGAAAGGGAACAGAAGAGCGAGCTTGGAGTGAGCCTGGCACCTTTCATCACATGCTTTTTGCCTTTACCTACTGAGTTTTTAATTTCCATGAAACTCAGTAGGAAAATGGACACTGGCCGACTTTCTATTTTTCTGCCGCTTTGCAGCTATTGGGATTCTGTGCCTTGGGATAATGAAGCAGTCTGTCATTTCCTCCCCCCCAAATAATACATTACAAAGTGGAAATGCAAATTTCCTGTGCAAGCTCTAAGTAGCAGGTGGTATTTCCTTAATATATTGTTTTTGACCTTTGGGGAAACTGGTATTATAAGCTGACTTTGGAAAATGAAAATAGCGTCAAGGTCCTACATTTTAAATAAAATGATCGATATCTTAATTTTTAAAAAATCAGTCTGGATTACTACACCAGGAAAAGATGTACCTAATTGCTTTTGTGTGTTAGTTTAAGTTTTGTAATTCAAACAGGATAAGAAAAGGGATATGGCACAGCTGAATTTTCTAATTCATTGAATTTATTAACGAGGAAAAAATATTTTTACATTTTACCTTAAACTGTTACTGGTAACTGAATGCTTTGATACTTTTAGTTGTACAAAGAGTTAAGCATGGGGCCGTTCAGATGGCGAATCTGAGTTGAACTGAAGGTACAGACATCTGTATTTTTCATTCACTTGCTCAGCAGCACTAAATTTCAAGCTTGTTTTTTGTTCGGCATCAAAGAAAAGGTTGTTTTATGGTTATTGGATTTTTTTGAACCCACATATTTCATGAAAAGGACTCAAGTCACCGGGTCTGTATACTCTCTTTAGTTATTTTTCTGCCCATAGCCCTTCTGCATGCCATCTTGTTGAATAGGGAAAACATAATTTTATCCTTTTTCTCTTCCTTTGAAGAAGAAATTTAAGAGGTTTAAATACCATTCACATTTTGGAATTTCCTTCTTTACTCCCTCCCCAAACCATCATCTCCCAACTGCATAAAGCAGTCCAATGTTGAAAGACTTTAAGAGACTCTTGAGCCTATAAATATCTTTTATATGATTATAACTCCTCTGCTTATCAAGGGCTACAAGAATGGAACCCAGGAGCTAGCTAAGTTTATAGATATGTATATATGTTTGCATGTATATGTGCGAGGTGTAGATATGTGTCCAAATACACAGTATTTTTAGCATACACATTACTAATTAGGCATTTTTTTCCTCTTAAAATGCTGAATATTGGACCTATTAGTTGATAATGGCCAGATTGACATGGTCAGTGGGGGACTGAAATTTTTAAGAGAGCCAAAAAGTTGAGTTTTGTTTGAATAGTTGAAAAACGTGAATGAACTATTTAAAGTTGCACAGTTTAGTTGTTTTCATTGTTTAATTGTTTTGTAGTATAAATTTGACTTCAAGATTCATATTTTCAAGCACAAGAAATCTTCATTTTCATCCTAAAAAGTATAAAGCAAGATAGTTGTATTTCACTTAAGATTCACATTCATTTTTATTGTCCCTCACATTCTCTAAGGAAGGGAGAGTGAGAGCTGGGGTCAAAACCTAACACCATAACAGCCCATCTAATCCTAGACTCCCAGAGAGGATTAATTTTACAGTTAGTTGCATTGATGACTTCAGATTTTTTTCTGCGGAAGGTGGCGGGTCCCGGGAATTGAATTCAAGAGCACTCGGCCACAGGAATTGAATTCAAGAGCACTCGGCCACTGAGCCACATCCCCAGCCCTATTTTGTATTTTATTAAGAGACAGGGTCTCACTGAGTTGTTTAGCACCTTGCTGTTGCTGAGGCTGGCTTTGAACTCTTGATCTTCCATGACCCAGCCTCCTGAAACCCTGGGATTACAGGCACAGGCCACTGTGCCCGGCTCAGATTTTAACTTTAAATTTTCTTAATGTTATTTTACATGAAAATCTAGCTAACAGACATGATATGTCTCAAATTACATTTATGAATGCACTGAGCAGTTTCATGTGTTTCTTGATCATGTTTGGATATTAGCACAAGCATGACTAGACTTGTTGAGTACCAAAGACTCTATTCTCCCTTCCTTCTTTCCTCATCTCCTGAGTGCTGACTGTGTGCTAGGAGCTATGTATCTATTCTAGTCCTGGAGATATAGAAGGCACTGGGATGAATGGATGAATATGTGCAGAATAAACAAAGAAAGGAATAAATAAATGAGCTCAATGGATGGTTAAGGATGCATTCAGTTGAGCAAACTTTGTTTGGGTATGATACCACCACAGTGCAATGACTGTAGTAAAGTTGGATGGTGGTGATTAGCGTGGAATACAGGGGTGAATGTGATCACCAGCAGGCACTGGTGCCCTGTCTCTCCTTGAAAAGTTTCCCAGATATAAGAATGCTTCCTTTTTCATTGACCCCTTTCTCGGGAAAGAGGAGGAAACCTGTGCAGTTACAGGACTCTGGGCATTGTGACAACACTACTGTCTGCAAAGTTCATGTTCATGTCAAAACCTAAAGCAACCGCCTCCCAAAAGGGTTTCCTCACATACTAAAAATACAGTTACTGTACCAACTACAGACAGCTCTTCCTTGCCATGACCATTCAGAAACTCGGTGATTTTGGTATTCTCGGACACACCTCAGACACGAATATGTTGTTTTCTTCATCACACCTCTGTCCTACGTAAACTAAGTTTATTCTTGGGCTGTGACAGAAAGGTTATTCTTTTCACTTTAAGAATTTGAGCCAGGATACTTGAGAGAAGAGTTGCATTCCTACAAATACTTCATCATCACTACTCTTCTCTCCAGCTTAACGTGAAGGAACTCGAGGTGTTGGGCAATGGGTAGACCCACTATCAGCTGTGTGGGTAACCCTGGGAGGGGTCAGTGCTTCATGAACATGGCATACCCCTCAGCCTGTATGGAAAAGCCTTGCAAAACTCCATGTAAGTTTGTTTTTTTAATTGTACTGAACATTATATACACTTGACCAGACACAATGCTAGTTAGAAAGGTTTTTTGTTGTTGTTTTTGGTACCAGGGATTGAACCCTGGGGTGCTTTAACCACTGAGCCACATCCCAGCCCTTTTTATTTTTTTATTTTGAGTCAGGGTCTCACTAAGCTGCTTAGGGCCCTCACTAAGTTGCTGAGGCTGGCTTTGAACTAGCGATACTCCTGCCCCAGTCTCCTGAGTTGCTAGATTTACAGGCATGTGCCACCATATCCAGCTAGAAGGTTTTTTAAGGTCTTCTTAAGATTTTTCCTCTTAAGCATATATGGTAGTGCAAGGTACCCCTTTGACTCATCCTGTCCAAAGTCTCTATAGAGTCTTCGAAATAGACCAGGTTTCTCATTGAAATCCATTTTGTAATAATATTTCATATATTGAATGATCCATATGGTGAATGAAAAGTAATTAATGCTAAGGGATAAAATGATTATAAAAATATTCCCAATACTATAATCCTGCTTCCCAGCAGCTATGCATAGATAATTCTATTGTTCTAAAATTATTGTTTGATGAAAGAATAAATATAAAAGAGGTGGAAGCTGGGTGCCTGTAATCCCAGAGACTTGGGAGTTTGAGGCAGGAGGATTACAAGTTCAAGGCTAGCCTTAGCAATTTAGCAAGGCCCTGTCTCAAAATATTTTTAAAAAAGGACTGGGGATATAGCTTAGTGATTATGCACTCCTGGGTTAAATCCGCAGTACAAAAAAAAAAGATGGTGGATTCTACCTAAAATGTTTTTATCTTTTTCACGTTGGCTCATGCTGTCTATAAGCAATAAACAAAAATGAAAATTATTTCTAATCACTAAATTTTTATTTTCTGTTTCTAAGAAAAGTTAACCTGGCCTTAATCTACACAAGCCCGTGGGGGCATGATTAGAATACAGCATAGAAAACAATGCCAACATAGGGCCATTTTATCAGAAATATAAAACTGTTCTGGGATGGGGTATGCCCAGATGTGAGTTCTATAAAAAGCCACAAAAATCTTGTGTAGTTCTTGTATCAGCCATAACTTACCTCCTTTTCTATCTTTCTACAACAATATTCTCTCCTTTATAAGATCTGTAAGTCTCTGTCAGCTGTTCAATTTCCTCAGACAATGTTTACATTTGTCTGTGTATCCACCAGGCCCCTTCAGAGAGAAGAGAATTCTTACCTTTTCTTTGAAAGAGCTGTCTGAACATATATGGTCTACGCGCTTTAATTCAAATTTAAATGGACACATTGTGAGATATTATTCCACACAGTTTAAGAGACTTTATAAAGCTTTTCACTAGTGGCATTTCTAAACACTGGTAAAATAAACGTAGATAAAAGTAGTGCTGTATGGATCCAGTCATTTTCCTGGGCTCACTTTCCCCAGTTGTATAGCAATGACCATGTTGTTTAATAACATTAGCATCTTTTTACACTTGGGTCTTTTTGCTTTTCATTGGAAGAATACTGGAATTCATGCTGTAGAATGGTTCTTTTTATACCCCAGCCCACTTGTGCATTTATATTCCTGTGATTCTACCATGTAATGTAGCTATAACTGGAGGATGCAGAATTTGCCTTCATAAGAGCCTTGGCAATGATTTCTGCCAAATCATCCCCAGCCTCCGTTTTCTCTGTATAACCCTAGGACTCCCACAGATGTCATCTCTTAGCCATGGGCAGAACTGAGGAGCCTTTGTTCGGTGGCCTACCTTTGTTCACAGGCAGGAAAGTTCCCAAGTTTGCATACAGGTTGAGCAGTTGGAAATGTACATACTCAACTTAGAGGCTGGTGATATTCAAGTTGCTGGATGTTGATTTCCTCACCTTCTCTCTGCAGATCCTGAATAAGTGGTGAGTCTCCACAAAAGGTGTTAGGACACAGACTTGGCTCTTTCTCAGAAGCTGAGCAGGTGTTACCCTGAAGGACTTGGAGGGAGTTTTAGAGCAGAACGAAGGAGTGGTCTCTCTTACCAGTGGTCAGGGCAGAGATTACAGGGCTCCACAGATGCAGATGAGCTCCATCAGTGACAGTTTCTGAAATGAATAGCAACCAAACCTGACTCTGCTTTTCTTAATTCTTCTGCTCCTGTCAGGACAGCTAGAAATGCTGGCTTTGTTACTTCTCAGCAGGAGGGAAGTTACACAGTGTTATGACTTTGAATCCTGATACTGTAGATGTTGAATCTCTTGGGGAAACATTAGAAAAATTAGATTATTCACATATTCAAGCTCTCCGATATTCGCTCTGCATTCGGTTTGATGTTACACTGTAGGTGGAAAAAATAGCTTAATTTTAAGGTCCCATTTATCCCGGGAATGTTTTCAATTATTACAACCATTGTAAGTATTGTTAAATAGTAAATAAAGAGTTGAATGTGGTCAGTTAGATGACTGCTCAGCAGTTCAAGAATAATCTATTAGTCATTTTAGTACAAAGTAGATACTGAAAAATTTGTTAAGTAAATGAACTCTCTTTGACAAATATATGAGTAATTAGTGTGTTCTACATGCTCAGTATAGCTTAAGGGCATCTGTTTGAATTATTATTATCTTTCCTGTGTTGGTCATAGTGTGAATGCTTGCTGCTATTGTCTTAAAGAAAAAGTGTTTCTCTTCACTTTTAACAACCTGAGCCTCCTAAAGGTAGTTTGCAAGCAACACCTACCTTTGAACACAGAAGAATTAAGTTTGCTTTTATTGAAATGCTAATTTTGTAACTTGCCAAAAGTTATCTTCAGGGGCTGGAATTGTGGCTCAGTGGTAGAGCACTTGCCTAGCATGTGTGAGGCACTGGGTTCAATTCTTAGCACCACATAAAAATAAATAAAGGTCCACCAATAACTAATAAAATATTTTTTAAAAAGTTATCTTCAGAGAATGGTCATTTTCGAAGAAAATAAGTTTTTCTTTTAAATCTTGCAGTGTAATTAATTGGTAGCCATTCATTAAATTTACTAAAATGTAAGTTTCTTTCAGAAGAAATGCTTGACCAAAGTAGATTTTAAAGCCTGGCTCTCTTTCCCAGCAGCCTCTCGGTTTTGCAGGTAGGAGAACAAGGGAAGGGCTTTAAGTTGTAAAGTCTCTCAGGGTCACAGTGAAGCGCTTAAGGCACCGCATTCTTGATGCAGCGTCATGTTACAGTAATGTTATGAAAAAAGGCTTCAGGGAATTCTCATACGCGCCTGGTAGATATAGCTTTAATGTTCACATGGCTGGATCCATTCACAAATGAGATCTGTGGGTCAGATGCAGTTTGCAAGCCACTATTATTAAGCTGTTTTACTTTTACTATTAAGTAATGGTTCCTTGTTAATATTATGAATGCGTGTGTTCTTTGCTCTCTCTGTAAATCTTTTGTTCTATTCATTTTTTTTTCTTTCCTTAAGAATGTGGGGGGAGGACATCCCTATCCACAAATCAAGTGCTTTAAATAGCCAAGCTAGAGCTGAATGAAGGAAATCAGCCTAGATAACATCTCTGTGAAATGTATGCCTATGAACTCTGCATCACACAATACAAAGGAAATCGCCATTGTCCTGTGCAAGTTAGGTGAACAAAGCACATAAAAAACCCTGTCCTGGTTGTCATGCGTATTCCTGTGCAGCTGAAACCGGAATCTTCAAGGCCACAGAAATGACAAGGCTTAAGTGACACACTGGCAAATCGGAGCATGTGGATTTTAAGTTTATAATACAGAGAGTGTTCTGATCATCGTCCAGAGTGATACCATTTCTTTGATACTAAACAACACAAACTGTAATTATTGAGGGTTAAGCCACCACTGCTGCTATTAGGACTATGGCTGCCACCACGGCCACCTTCCATAGTTCTATTAAATAGTGTTTATTAAGTTCTCATAGCCAGCAACAGTGATGTGTGCTTGAAAGACATTCACCGTTTCTAATCACCCTAATAAGCCAATGAGGTAATAAGGTATCCACATTATACAAGTTAAAAAATTGGAATTTAGATTACTACCAAGTCCCACAGCTTATATATAGCTGGTTCCACAACTGATCTCAGAGGTCTTTCTGGCTCCAAAGCCCTGTTCTTCACCTCTCTCTTGAACTTTTGTTCCTATACATGAAGGGAGTAGAACTGCTCATTTGCCTCCTAACCTTTGCAAAAGTGAATTGAGTTTCTTCTTTGGGGAGAATTTTTCCCAAGGCCAATACTCCAGAGTAGCTTCCATATCCTGGAAACAGCAACTGCAATCAAAAAGAGCACCTTACAAACATCCTTCCTTTATTTAAAAAAAAAAAAAAAGCTACCACCAACAGTCCCTCCCAAGATCAGAGATACCTACACATATCTGGCAAGAAGCCCAGACATACTGAAACATGTATTCTCTGGAGCCAAGGACTTGAATACTGATGCATCTGCAGAGAGACAAGCATCTCATTTCAATAGACAATTTGTTCACAGAGTAGGGATCCTCCCCTGCCGGACTGACAGGGAGTTGAAGAGCAGCATAAAACAAAGGGAGTAGTTATCACCAGGCAGCCCTGGGCCCCTAGCACACCCTTGGGCTCTACTCTTCTTCAGTTTAACCAAGCAGAACTCCTGTTGACTCCCCTTAAAAGGCACTAGACATTTAGTTGATTTCCAGAACATGGGCAGAAACTCATCTTAGTTATTTACTACCCGTCTCTAGAATTTCTTTTGGACATGACCAATGAGTTACAGCTGGCTTTTAGGCAGCATGGCACACTCATTAACTAGCTGTCAGGAACAGCTACACCCTTTGGTCCACAATGAAATGTACTCAAATCTAGATTTAGCAGAGGAAAATTCCAAACAGACCAGGAAAGCAAACACCATTCACACCACCTCCATAATAACTGTAAAATGTGTACATTCTACAAAGAGGGCCGTTCTTCTGCCTCCACAGAAACAGCTCAGCAAAGGCAAATCTTCATGTATGAGCTCAGAACAGCAATGTAAAAGGAGAATCTTGTGCAGCTGATTTCAAGTGAGGCAAGAAAGCATTTCTTACCAGTCCTGAAAACAAAACCAGCACAGTGAATAAAAAAACTTGCAAAGCCAAACTGGTGGTTACTGTGTTCATTCCGTACCTTCCTCATTTGACCTTTTCCGTGTCCGTAGGGTAAACCTGACCTTTTGAAGCCAATGGTCATGGTTGTCCTACTCCTCTTGCAGAGCAGGTCTGGCCTTTAAGGAGGGCAGGGAAATCTGCTAGGACTGAAGGAAAACAACTGTTTCTCCTTCGGCTGGACATTGACATTTCTGGAACTGCCACTGCCACTCTTCTATGGCTCTGAAGGCGACAGACTGAGAACAAATGTTACATGGTAGAGCAGATAGATGGAAAGACTCTCAAGCTCTGATCCTTCTTGCCCCACTGAATTTACGAACTTGGGAGGTGCATCATCTCCAAGCTTTTGTTATGTTAGATAAACAATATCCTTATTAAGTCAGTTTGAGTTGGGCTTTACTCTTATGCCCACACACATCAAGAGGAATTTTCTTTGCTGGGCCACAAGAAACTCATCAGAATTCATTATCTAGGTTCTTATAAATTGACTTACTTCCCATTACCCCTCCTCATATACACTCATTTACAGGGAAGTATACAGACAGATAAAATCATATTTAATATGTGTTTGTTTGCTGTCACTGTGACAGAAATACCTGAGAGAATCAATTTAGGAGGAAAGGCTTTTTTGGACTCATGTTTTCAGTCCAGGTATGCTTTGGACCCTGTGGCTTTGGGCCTGTATTAGCACAGTACATCATGGTGGGAGCATGTGCAGAGGAGGCCTGTTCACCCCATGGTGGCTGGGAAGCAGAGGTAGAGAAGGACCAGGGTCCCAATATTCTCCTCAAGGGTATGACATAGCTCCCTCCAACTAGGCCTTACCTCCTGAAGGTTCTACCACCTCCCAGTAGCTCCACAGCCTGGGCACCAGGCCTGGAGACACAGGTCTTTGGGGGACATTTTAGTTCCAAATAGCCATTTGTCTCATCATGTTTTAGAAATATACCCATTTTTCTCTTTCTACTTTTGAATCTTTGAAAGGTTGCCCTCTCATACCAGCTACTGCCTTGTTGAAGGGAGAACTGGGGCTGTGGAAGCTTTGCTTTCCCATGACAATGTGTCCCTGAGCATGGTCCGTATTTCTCTAAAAAAAAGTTGCTAGGCCCCTCCTGAATCTGCGAGTCCAGTCCAGAATCTGCATTTGTAGCAAGTACCCTTTATGAGATCTGTAAAAGGCAGGACTTAGCACGGAAGGAAAAAGGACTGGAAGAGGAGCAGGATTTCTTCCAGGCCACAGGACCATTTTAGAAATTAACTGAAATGCGTTTTGAATCTTTATTCCATGCAGAAGACAGAAGGTGTGCTGGGGGCTGAGTCAGGTGGGTGGACATTCTCCCTGCTTGGGAAGAATCACTCTGTAATTTTCCATTAGTGGCTGGTCTGCTCAGGGTTTGTGAAACATCTCTGAGGTTGCAGCATGAAGTGATCAGTGTTGGGAGCTTTAACTAGTAATTGTGGCTTAATATAAATATATATAAATATGAGCAGGCTTTAAATGGAGTGTTTGAAACTATTCCCTCTGTATAGAAGCGTGTATTTATGTATATCATGGGTAAAAAATAAGTGTCATGGGTGGTCACATTCCAAAGACATGAACACATGCACAAAGGCACTGGCCAGTGAGTACAGAGAACCGACTGGACAAGGGTTTGAAGGCAAGAGATGTGTAGATGTGTTAACTAGAAAGCCACAGGGATGAGAAGGAAAGTGTCTGATGACGTACATGGGAGTATATGGGATGCACCTGTCTGACATCTGTGTAGGGGAGACGAGCTTCTTTATTCTTCTTCACATTTTGACCACAGACAATGATATAAACTATGTGAAATTATGAACTCCACAGATGCAGGAGCTACGTCTGTATATTTCTTATGTCGTAGATACCATGAAATTTAAAATTTACATTTGTAACCCAATCAAATATTAGAGCAAATGATAAACAAGAAGGGAAAGGAAACCCAAAATAATTAGTGTTTATCACAGGATAACACTTTTTTTTGTTTGTTTGTTTTTGTGTCCATAGCCTTACCTAAAATTTCTACAGAGTTTTTGACAGAATAAAAGAAACATAAGGATTATGTAAAGGATAGATAGAGGACTATTACAGGATAGGAGTTCTACTTTTATAAAAATATAGTGAGAAAAAAAGTACTATTTATATTTTTAAGACAGCTTGATCTTTTTGACAAAAAAAAAAAAACTTTTCAGAACAAAGTCGTCATTCTTAGAATACTTTCCTAACGCTGACTTGTCCTTTATGTTAGAAACAGTCTTCTGGACTAAGATTTTTTTTAAAAAATTGTTGCTTTAAAATGTACTTTTTTCTCCTTATTTGGCCATTTTTCTCTAAACAATACAGTATAACAACTATTTGCACAGCATTTACATTGTATTAGGTACTATAAGCAACCTGGAGAAGATTTAAAATGTACAGGAGGATGTATGTAGGTTATATACAAATACTATGCCATTTTATATAAGGACCTTGTTTTTCCAAATATTTTCATCTATGATTGGTTGAATCCATGGATGGGGAACCAGTGGGTATGGAGGGCCACTTGTGCTTACATCTTTGTTCTCTCCTACAATTTTTCTCTATATTTGATGAGCATGCCTGTTTGTGCTTAAGAATAAAGGAAAAATTAACCTAAAATTGCACATATTCTTTAATCTAGGTTTCCTCATTTATCTCCCCCATTAAACTTTGGGCTTCTTAACACATTGCTTTTTTATTTTGTATATCCCTTCCCTGTCTCACACCTAGTTCATCAAATATGAGTTAGTATTGGATAAGCCACTGAATAACTTCATCAGAACCAGGTTATAGGACAAACTTCGAAACTAATCAGGACACAGATTTTTAAAGGTTTCCTCTTTGCTCTTCCTCCTCCATCCCAAAGGTGTCTCAAAGACACCAGAGGGAAGGCAAAACTCCAAAGTGTTGGTCTCAGTTGCCCTCCAGAGAGCTGCCATGGCTTATGACCACCCACATGCAGGCAGATGTTAATCAAGACCAACTAGAGCAGATCCTAGTCATTCTGATCCTTACACAGATGAAATGAGGCCAACGGCAGTAAGGGCACTTTTCTATAATAATCCAATAAATACTTTTGAGATGATGCTTGTTTTTGTCATTTGCATTAGAGTCCAAGAGTGAAGCCAAGGAGAATAGGAAATAAAGAACACATCCCCTTGCCCCCAGTACCAAACAGAAATTCCAGAGATTTTTGCCAAAGTTCCTCATAGACTTATCACTTCTTAGGAGACTTTGAGAAATACAAAATCTCCTTTGCACTAGAAGGGCCAGATGTTATTGTCCAATTATAACCATTCATGGGTACATGCAGCCACACATTGCACAGTCATCTCTAAGTGTACACAGGAGGCACAGGAATGGAATTGATGACCCAACCCAATTCTTTTCTAACCAAGTTCAAAGAACAGGATCCATGGTTCCTCCTTTAAACCAAGGCCTCCCACCACTAGGGGGCAGGATCATTTTCAATTTAGGAAGCCACTAAGATAGGAAAACTTTCTACCCAAGAGCAATGGTCTATAGTGGTGTGATTGGGTAGCTATAACCACAGATCATCCTCATATTGTTTGCACCAACAGTTGAACTGAAATAAATTCCTGAACCTTTATCATATCTAGTTCCCCAAATACATTCTTTAGATAAATCAAATTACTTTTTGACCACTTGGCGTTATGGAATATCTTAAACTCAACTTTCCTAAATTGTTGTCAATAACTAATTTATATTTTAATTTTAATTGAATTGGAAGTTATGGTTTATATTCTAGAGCTTCTCTGGTTAGACACAGAGAATTCCTAATGATTAAGTTATTTCAGCATCCAGTTTTGATGAAGAGGTAGAGCTCAGAAGGACATGGGGGTGGGGGAGTAAGAAGTTAGCCAGGTAGTCCAGGGACAGGCACTGTGCTCTGCATGAAGAGCAGAAGAATACAGGAGAAAGTGGAAACATCACACCTGGTGTAGGGAAGCCCCTCCCTTCACCACAGAGTCTAGTAGCTTTTGGCAAAATATGCATAAGGGTCAGGACCCAGGTTGGAGAGCAGTAAAAAGGGGAATTGAGTGCACAGTGTAGATACATAGATGGTGCAAAAATTTTTTGGCTAACAGAGGTGATTGTCAAGTCACAAAATTTATGTAGCAGAATTAGGGAGACCTTACCTTGATTTTGTTAGACTAATCCATTTGATATTTGGTGGATTTTGATCTACAACAATGCAAGTTCAGATCATTCAACCCAGCAATTGAGGCATATTGGGTGAAAGCTTGTCAAGATGCTCTGCCTCCGCCTATCCTGGTGATACAGATTTCATGGAGGATTTGCTTCTAGAGATCAGAGATTTTTTACCTGAGCTCTGGAGTTGCACAGAGGCCCTCAGGGGCATCCTGAAGGTGGCAGAGGTGGCAGAAAGTCTCCTCACAAGAATAGCAGAGATTCATGAATGGATTCTAGAACCCTCCATCAGCACTGCAGTCAGAAGTGCCATTTGGTCTGCTTCTTGCTGTAGAGTTCCACGTGATTTGTAAAGACTTAAAAAAATGTTTTTGCTTATGAAAGCAAAATAGTTTAAAACATTTAGAGCATGGAGTGCATTTTCTTAAAATTATCCCAGTACAAACCTTGACCTTCTAGAATATAAAAATGTTAAAACTGTAAGTCCAGAGACCATGAACAAGTGTGTTGATTACATCATTTCATGAAAGGCAGGAAAAGAATTTTCATTTTTGAAAATGGTAATCTTCCTCCAACCAGATTAACGTCATATTCAAAGAAAGTATATTCAGAACAGCACTGTAAGACTCCTGAGGATGAAAGCCTATTTCTCAGCACATAAATGAAAAGTGAATCTCGGCGAATGGTTATAGAGAGAAAAAGGTTATTTTTTGAATCCTTGAACAACTTGGGACAAAGACTAAAGGAGGAAAACAGTTCAAACCCCGTCAAAAAGAGCTCCTGTTGAAGTACATCACATAACGTAAAGCTGCCGCTTAGATGGTCCAAGGCTGTGTGTGGAGTATTTGCATAGACTTGATAATTTCTCATCTAAACTCTAGGCTGTATCTACTTATTCCATTTTTTGACATATTTTTACTGTTAATAACTAATCGGTTCACTCTAGAAGTAGTTGAAATCATTGAGCGACAAGTATATTCAGATATTAGAATTTTTCCACATGATAGGGATGAACAGGTAAGATAGACAAAGTTGTTTGGATTCATTGGACACAGGCACAAGCCCCCTCTATGTCTATAAGCTGCCTTAAGCATAAAACACTCTTTGGAAACTTAAAATCAAGTATCCTTTTGCAAATATTTTTTAATATGACACCATATTTGACTTTAAATTTCAACAACTGAACATATTCTGTGAGTTTTTTTGTTTTTTTTTAAACTGGGCATTGAACCCAGAAGTGCTTAACCACTGACCAACATCCCCAGTCATTTTTTATTTATTTATTTTGAGACAGGGTTTTGCTAAATTGCTGAGGCTGGCCATGAACTTGTAATCCTACTGCTTAGCCTCCTAAATCACTGGGATTACAGGCTTGCACCACCAGGCCTGGCTTGAGATGTTGTTTTGTGGGGCTGTGTTGAGAGTTACATTTTAGGGGTCTGCCAGTTCTCCCAGAAATTAGAGTTATTAAGTCCTTTCTAGTAAATAGCTAGGGAATCTGTCTTATCCTATACTTTAATGAAAATGATAAAACAATCTACTTAAAAAATAAAGATTATGTTAGGGAATAGAAGTACCTATCCACTGAACAACACTCACTTGATCTTAACACAAAGCGAGCAAAATCACCTACTACTGGCTGGCAAAAACCAAAAAATATAATTAGATTAAAATTCTGCTGCTGACATAAAACCCAAAGACACTTCTGCACAATGATCTAAGAAGGTCTGCTTTCTAAGGTCAACTTAAGACCCTTTGCATAACAATTATACTTCCTTTACTATACTTTGTACTTCATTTTCTAAAAATTAGTTGGTTAAGCCGAATTCAAGCCTGTTTTCATTTAATGTTCAGATTAGTACTAAATTGAACTGCTAATGTCTAGGTCCTTTGTTATGAAGGATTTTCTTTCAATGCCTATGAGAAGGGGAGCTTAGCTGTCTAAGTATCAGCTTTAGACTATCTAGACTCCCTGGAACCATAGGGTGTAAGAGGGCTGGAGAGCGCCTCCATTATTTTGAAATAGATGAAATTGCAGAACATTTTCTACACAGGTGTTTTTCAGCACAATCTTAAAAACCGAAATACACAGTCAACTTTGAGAATTCAAGAACCATTTTCCCTTGAAGAGATGCTGGTTTGCTGTATGATCTCAGAAATTCAAAGCTGTGTTCTTTCCTCTTATACTCTGCACTTTCTTAGCATGTTACACCCTAAGATACTTATGTGAACTTTAACAATAGTATCATTTACTTAAGTATTTACTAGTTTGGATTGTGGCTGAGTTAGTCACTTTGGATAAGGGCTAACCTACAGAGCACTACACCCTGAAGGCTATGTGGCCAGAGGACGAAACGTCCTCATCTTAACTGACATGTTCTATTGACAGGGCCTTTCAGTTCTCACAGGTTTTTAAAAATATTATATTAATCCAAAACATTTCTTCAGAGTCCTGCTGGTGGTGGTTTTGTTCTGGGAAACTAATCCATTGTATTTTAGAAGGATGATTACAACTGCAGACTGAGAGGGTTTTCATGAGAAGTTTTGGAAAGTTGTAAGTCTCAACATAATGAACCCAAAACCTCCTGCACTACAGGGTTTACCTGTTGAGTTGACAAAGCATTTATACTATATAAACTCATTGTTTATCAGAAATGAAGTCATTAGATTTGTCTAAATGAACAAGTTTTGCTGTCAGTTCAATAGAACCATCATTATGAAATTCACACTTAAAAGATCTTACTCAGACCCTCCACGGTTGATACTAAAAAATTTCCAAATGAGATGGGGGAGATGGAAGTCCTGAGCTTTCCCTGGAAGTGAGGCTTTGAGGAGTACCCACAGATCCCAGAGATAAAGGGGAATCTGGAGGTGGAATCAAGGCCAGGAAATTTAACTTCTCTGGATGGGCTCTGGATTTAACGTTTTTTTTTTTTTTTTTTTTTTTTTTGAAGGAAGAGAACAGGTTTCCTCCGAACATTATACAGAGGATTAAGAGAATTAATAGACTCGAGTTGTTTTAGTTTTAGAAAATGATCTCGGGGAGATTATCTAAATTCCCTATGCCTTAGTTTCCCTGTGAGAAAATGAAAACAGTAAGGTCTGAGCCCTCCCAGTCACAAAGGGGCAGATGTTGAAAACATAAAAGATTTTAGCCTCTATGTAGGAAATGCACGTGTAAAACATTACCCGTTTACTAAAGCGCACGAAAACACACCGTTAACCCCACTAGCGATTAATATGCATATTTGATATTATTCAGTCCTCATAAAATTGTGATGGCCAACATGTTTGTGGTGCCAAGAACCCCGAGGAGCTGGTTTAGGTATTAACACTAAGTTCTAAGCTGGGAGATGCCTCAAGGAAGATAAGAGACTTGCTGTTTGCTTGGTGGCCAAAAAGCCTTCCAGCCAGCAGTTAGTTTCCTTCCCCTTTTTATGAATGGCGGTAGTATTATGCTTCGGTCTGCGTTTTTCGACCAAAGCCATTCATAAAAAATAAAAACAAAACAAAATAACAACAACAACAACAAAAAACTTTCTCGGCACAGTCTGGAGCCATTGGGTGCCAGAGGCCGGGAAAACATCCTGGCAGCCCTACCCACAACCAGCACTAAAGTATTCAAGGGTCTGTTTGTTTGGTGGTCTGAGAAGTATGAAGTGCTGTGTCTAAGGGTAGCTGGGGAAGTTCTGTGACATGGACTAGGCCGGCAGCCAGGGCTGGCAGGGGTTCAGACATTGTCTTTCCCCTCATTGAAGTGTCAGGACCTAATTCATGGAAAATTGGGTGAGCTGGCAGCCCTTTCAGACGATTTCATTGAGACGCACTGTGCAGGAGTCACATGAATGCAGGATCCCGGGCCAAGAAAGGAGGGGGATTTCTGAGCAGTAGGAACCAGTCAGCCTGCAAGAATGTGTGTGGATTTGAAACGGTTTTGGAGTAAACATGTGTACAGGTGTAATCGGCAGGGAGAAAAAAAGAGGAGGAAGAAAAGTAGTCTGTTCTTACAAATGACCCTTTTGAAATGAATACTCTCAGCACACGCTTTCGAGTCCTAAGAGGCTAGAAGTCCTAGTTATCCTTGATTCCATTCCACCTGGGGAAAAGTCTCAAAACCTGGGCTTTTATGATGACATCATCTCTAAGGCCATTTAAAGAGACCAGGGAGATTTTTTTTTTTTTTAAGTGAGCCGAAGTATCTTGCTGGTTATTTTATTTTTATCATGTGTCTTTTTTTAAAATTCTGATAATTTTATTTAACATCTTTAATATTCGGCAATAGAACACCACAACACCACAAAAACTGTGAGAGGACAGAAAATGCATAGGTGCTTATGCTATCGTGAATTTGACCCAGCTTCTGTTACTTGGAGAACTGTAGCAATTCTGTTTCTTTTGCTTGTACCATAAAAGCGTGTCACTCTCCACATCAGAGTGGCTCAATGTATTGGCGGATCTCAGTGATATATAGGTGGAATGAAAAAGGCTTATATTCAGACCTGAGAGCAAGAACTGGAAATAATCCATTTAAAAGCTGAGACTTTAAATTTGCCTTTCGTGAAACTAGAGAAACAAATATTTTTTAATAACTCTATTGGAAAATTAATTTAAGCAAGGGAAAAGATTGCCCTCAGATGTTTCACTCAAGAGAGGAGAGTTTTGGCCTACACATATAATTAAATATATATAGAGATGTAGATACAACAAAATGTTTTTCATATGATACTATCAAGAAAGTACACGAATTTACAGAATGGGAGAAAACATTTGCAAACCATATATCTGATAAAGGACTTGTATCCCATTCATAAAAAGAACTCTTACAACTCAATAATGAAAAGATGAATAACCCAATTTTTTAAATGAGCAAAGGAGTTGAATAAACATTTCTTTATAGAAGATACACAAATGGCCAATAAGCACATGAAAAAATGCTCAACATCATTAGTCATGAGGGAAATTCAAATTAGAACAATGACATTCGACTTCACACCCCGTTTCATGTCTATAATAAAAAAAGACAGACAATAACAAGCATTGGCACATATGTGGAGAAATTGGAACTCTCATATGTTGCTGATGGGAGTGTAAAATTTTGCAGCTGCTTTGGAGAACCATCAGGCAGCTGTTCCAAAAAGTGGAAAAAAAGAATTGCCATATCACCCAGCATTTCTTCTCCTAGGTTACCCAAGAGAAATAAAAATACATACACATTAAAACTTGCATACAGATGTTCATAGAGGCATTACTCATAATAGCCAAAAGATGGAAATAGCCCAAACGTTCATCAACTGAGGATGGTGGTACATGTATGCAGTGGGATACTATTTGGCATAAAAAGGAATGAACTACTGATGCTACAGTATGAATGACCCTATGAAACACTACGCCAGAGAAAGAAGCCAGACACAAAAGATGAATATCGTATGATTCTTCTTACACTAAATGTATAGAGTTGGCATATTTATAAAGACAGAAGGTAGATTCATGGCTGGTCAGACATGGAAAAATAGCTAGGGAAGTTGGGAAGGAATGGGGAGACCACTGATAAATACAGGGTTTCTTTTAGGGGATATGAAAGGCCTTTATAATTAGATTGGGATAATGTTTGCAGAACTCTCTGAATATACTAAAATTTTTTTTGAATTATATACTTTAAATGGGTGAGTTGTGTGTTATGTAAATTTTATCTCAGTAGAGCTATTTTTAAAAATCCAAATATTAAAAAAATTAGATCCTTTGCTTAAATGTTGTGATATCCAGACTAAAAGCAAAGTATTTCAAATAAGGGTAAGCTTATTTCAGTATAGTTGGTTTGTATGCCAGGCTTTAATTGAGCATCATTTTCATTGAGGTGACCTACATTGTATTTACACACAGAGATTATGAATAAGCACCCTTTAACCTTAGATGAACCATTTAAACTTTAAATTTTCTCCTTTGCTTTGTAAACATTCATCTACATTTAAAATGTACGTACTTGATTTTTTTCATTGTGCGTGTTTTCTTTTAGAGTATGACTTTCATTTGTGTTTTTGTTTCTGTTTTTCCCTTAGCCACAACAAGTCGTTCAGAAGAAGCCTGCTCAGGTAAAATATGATCATTTTTATTTTTCATTTCCAGTTAGTATAAGAAGTAAAGTAAAATTCATACTGAAAAAAAGATTCCCAAATTAAACCTTTGATACTTTTCTAGTTGTGATCATGTTGGTATTGAAATATTCTTGAAAATGTGTTGTAAAAGCTCAGGAATACATAGTCTGAGATTGTGTCACTAAAAACCTAAAATATCAAGGTCTTCAGTGTAAAAGCAAATATAAGTACTTTTAAACAAAACACAGTATCTCACATGTAAAATTAATATTTAACCTTATGTATACTACATTATTTTATTTTTTTTGGTGGTGGTGGAACTGGGGACCCTAACCACTGTGCTGTATCTCCAGCCCCTGCTTTATCAATTCTCAAATATCAAATTGTATCCTTCCCACTTGGCTGTTTATATCCCTTTGACTTGATACAGCACTTAAGAGTTGCAAATTATTGTTTGAATAATGACGGGGGAAAAAATTTGTTCATTGAGTTATTCTGTAACATCTGGTGACCCTAAAACACCCCCAACTAGACTGGGAAACTAGGAAATTAAGTTTTAGTGATTTTGCAGATTAATGAATTCCCAGGTCTTGCTTTCATGAAGGAATCATAGTCTCTGAAGTCTTTGACAACACTAAAATTAGGAACCAGCTTTACTTTTGATTTACTTTACTATATGCCTGGAGCTGTTTGTCATAACTACATTCTATATGCAGAAGCATAAAATTCACGTTTATTGAGGAAATATCTACTGAAGAAGACAAACTGAAGAAGAAACTAATCATGATTGTGAATGTAAACTATTAAAATATAAGAATGTACTGCTATGCTCTTTCCTTCTGGATCTAAATAGACACCGAGGAGGTGTCTTACAGAAAACCTACTGAAGTAAGCCATTAAGCAGTATCATGATGTTATCAAGTTCCTTGTAGATCTCCTTTTTATAATTTAAAATACTGTAGAAGCTTTTTCCCTTGCCTTGCCTGGAAGAGACCCTTGGGTAGTCTTCTAGATACTACTATTCTTTAAAATGCTGCTTGGAAGAAAGTTGAAGCTTTTAAACACAAGTAAGAATCCCAGGAAAGTGAATTCAGATAATTACCCTGTATTTTGAGGGGATAAAAGCAGAGCTACTATGAAAAAAAAATCATCATTGTTACTGATTCCAAACCTAGCAGCCCGCAGTGGGAGTAGGTGGACACTAAAAATACTCAGTGTTTGTAAGCATTCTGAGAGAAAACAAAATATAAACAAAAAGTGGATATTTCAATAGAAGATCCCAAATATATTTAGCCTTTCATCCTTTATCAGGAACAAAATCAAGAGAAAGTGAATTGACAATTCTATGCATTTGAGTCAGTGAATACTGCAGTATTCACTGTTGCATGGTGGACTATGAACTGTAGAGGGTCTGTTGAAAATATGGATTCCAACTCTACTCTTGGTGTTGTAGGGAAGATCAGTTGAACAGAGTCATGCATCAGAGAAAGATGTAATCTAACTCTGAGGTTCTTAAACTTCTCTGAGTACTAGAATCAGAGAGAGAGAGAGAGAGAGAGAGAGAGAGAGAGAGAGAGATGCTTGCATCCTATTCAGTGGGGTACTGGAGCAGGTAGCTGGAAATCCACTATGGTGAGAATATTTACACTCTGGAAATTGACAAATGCTGCAAATCTAGACTTTTTTTTCTTGGAAAGCAAATTATTAAACATTGACCTACATACCACTGGCCCTACTCTCCATTAATTCTGTTTATTTGGCCTGGAGACACAAGCATGAGTATTTTCTGTGAACTCCCTACACAGTCTTAATGTGTAGCTAGGATGAAGATATTTAATGAAAATACATGAGAAGATGTTTGAACAGTTGTTGAGCAAATGACCACAGAATGTCAGTATACATAGGACAGATAGGAAAGACAGATAAATGAGTAGAATGTCCTGAGTTATTAAGGGGATGATTTCCTGAAGAGTGAATTCTTATTGTTTTGTTTTATTTTGTTATTTAGTTGTAGAAGGGAAAACGGAAACATTCATTAAAGAAAAGAATATGTTAGAGATGAGATGGATGGCAAATAGAGATGCAAGAACAGATATATCACAGTAGAGATCATTAACGTATCTGGAACTGGATGCAAATTGGGCTTTAATACTCCAAAAAGCCTAAGTGAAATCACAGATTTTTTTTTTCCCCCAGAGTCAGGAATTTCAAAGAAGTCACAAGTGGATTGTGTTGATCAATCTGGCTCTTTTACCACTGTTTTACCCTGCTCCAAATTTGTCCTTTAAAGGAGAGGAGCTCAGACTTCAAATTAGGAAAAAAAAAAAAAAGAATATGAGCTCATTGGACTACCTAATTTATATTGTCTAAAGACATAGTGATGAATTATATAAACATGGGGACTACATGGAAGTTCGTGGAGGATAATGTAAATTTTACACTACATTTGAAAGAATCTCTTCCTTTTCCATCTGTTTCTTTCAAAATACCCTCCCAGATGGCTTTTCCATGTGGCAATCTGGATTAACTCAACCTCATATCCTTTCTTCATCAAAAGCACTTTGAGGAGTTACATTCAGATCCAGCTTTGAGGTGGTGAAGGTTTTAGCACAATTAAATATTTTACATGTAAAGAAATGGGCTCAGCAGTGTTCAAGGAGACCTAGATTTTTTTTATTTGGTCCCATCAGTGGGCACATTAATCTGTTTTTGTCCTATTTATCCATCTAGGAAATAGAATAATAACTGCCTCTTACTTAAATCTCAGAACATTATGAGAGAGTCATAATTATATGAATTCCAGAAGGTATTATTATGTTCTGACTTATTTTGGATGGCTGAGTTTTTCATCTGAGATTTGTATTCTCCAAAATTTGAAAATTCTGATTTATTTAAAACTACTGTCTTTGTTGCATGTTTTCAAAAATAAGGATTTTTTTTAACTAAGGGAAATGGTATAGTAATTGTTAAATCCTATCAATAGGATTAGAGCAGTCAGTGGCTTCCTTGCATGTATGTCACATGTATGTGGAATTACAAAGATTCTATGGGCTTATGCTATCAAGTTCTGAAACCTCAGAGATTTGAGAATGCAAAATAGCAAACATCATTCTGAGAAGATTTTTATATTTATCATAATTTTCAACATCTACTTATATGTTTGGGTTTGTGTCTAGAAGTATATTCTGTTCCTAGAAAGGAATCAAAAATTAAGGGAAGCTCCACTGTGGGCGCTTATATTTGGAAAATACACCAGATGCCATTAGTTGCAAACCTCCAGTGTGTCCCATAATCCTAATGGGAAGGATAATCATCCCTTAAAAGTCTAAAGGGGAAAATGTGCAATTTTCTCATAAACTTTTTTTCTAAATTCCAAAGCCAGTTAAAAACAAGATGTACTGTTCAACTGTGTTTCTTTAAAGTGATAAAATAAGCAATAAATGGAAGTTAGCTAATTAGAAATAAGTAGAAACTAGCTAGCTCTTGAGCAATTTGAAGCAGTCAGCTATATGGATTCCATTCTTAACTTGAGAAGCAAATGGTGACAGGTTTTTCTTTCCTTCTTTTTATTTTCATAAAGGAACACCATAAAGGTATCAGGTTATTATTAATGATAAAGGAAAGGAGTTTTGTTTCTCGAGATTTTATTTTGGTTAAAATAAATCCGTATCTTGGACTTCTAAAAAGGCTTGGCTGGTTTATCATATGACATCGTTCCTTGATGTTCCCGTTTTAAAGCATTAGACTGAAATTAGAAGTGATTCCTTTTATATAATTCAGATATTTTTACTTACCTTGGCCCTACCCAAAGGGAAAACAAGTTTTTAAAATTCCCAGCCATTCTTCATGTGTGAATCCTACTTTCCCCATTGTTATGAAGTCCTGGCAAGCTGTACTGTAGCAATTAGGACAGGTATAAACCTGTTCTTTTCAATTTCCCAATGAGAGAATTGGAAAATTTGTACTTCATAAAAGACTAGAAAAAAAGCTTTCTGTTTCAAAATAGAGTTTTTTTTACCTGCAAGGAACATCTTCTGTGGGTGGCATGCACCTGGGCAAAGAAATCTCAGTAAGCCTTGGTTATCATGGGATTTTTCCCCCCTTAAAGAAAAATGTTGAATGTTTTTACAGAGACTTCAATGGCAGTTTTAAGGATGTTTATATTTCAGACAACCTAAACATTGTTTGGAGCAAAATGAGAGATTTCATTTTGGGACAAGCAAGTTGATGAATTGCAGTCAGCATCTTGTTCTCAAAGAAAGCATTTTTACTGGGGGCTCTCAGTCTAGACACACAAAGAAAGAAGGAGAAAGGAGAAAGCATTCTTACTCTAACACTCATCTTTTACATGGTACCTTGGCCAATGCAGTAAATAGTTCATAATAAATCAGACTTGCAAACAGTTACTCGTCTGCTCACTCAGGGGGCATCGTGATTTATACCACCTAAGTCACAAAGAGTACTGATTTATTTATTTTCCTACTTATGTTCTTTCAAGCTGGTAAAACATTTTGTGGGCCAGTAAATGTTTGGTACCAAGTGGAAAAACATGAAGGATCATATCCAAGGTTGCCCTGAGTGGTACTATTTTGTTATATAGGAAATACTTTTTGATTTAACCTCTGACCTCTGGCATTGCAGAGGTCAAGGGAAAAGGAGAGAGCAAAATAGAAACTATCATTTAACCCTCAGTAAAGTAGCTCAAGGACATAGCAGCACAGGGAAATTGGAGGGCAAAGGAAGCATATCAAAATGATTATTAACCAAAAACAGATGAAGTCATTAGCTCAGCTAACAGTTGTAATAAAGGAATATTGGCAAGACGAAGTCAACTGTTTTTTGGCAGGCACTGTCTTGTAAAGATAAATTCTAACAGAAGGGAAAGAACATCACTGAATTTGAGGCAATTTATAAAACTCTAAAAGGCAAACTGTAGTACTTCTGGACTTGACAATTTGCTATTAGAGTTTTCTATAAGTATGACAGCTTTTAACTGTGTGGAAGTCTGTGGATTAGGCTCAGCATGACATGGCAATGTCTGCTTGCTTTTCCTGTTCATATTGCAGAAGGCTTGTCCTCTGTATTTGGAGGTGAGCTGAATCAAAACCATTTATTTATTCAATATCTAAACTTTCTTCTTATTATCCAAACATTCTGACCCAAATTAGTAGGGAACAAATAGTACCTGGTCTTAAAACCTGATCTTTCTAAGAAAATCCTTCATGATTGAATAGACATAGGTGGCTTTGTCTATGATATTTCCTTTATATACAGAAAAGGTTTACTAGTCCCTCAACTGTCCACTGAGTAATTATTTGTTGACTTAACTGTGAATATTGATATTTTCATAAACTCTTAACACAGGATAATGGAAGATAGGTGCAACTATGATAAAAATTCAGAAGTGGATAATTTGTTTCTTGACAACAAATACAGCAGCTAAGCAAAAGTTAATACAAGTAGAAAATGAAGGGCAACAGCTTCTCCTAGCCTTTGCCATCAGTAAGTATGCCTGGAATAGAACCATGAAACAGCTCAACCTAGCCACATGGCATGAAAATAAGAACATTGCTGAACAGTTTTGGAAACAGTGAAATAAATTCCCTTCCCCTGAAAGATTTCTTCATGCAAGAATCCTTTCCCTACATCTTAATTATTTTTCAAGTGTAAGAATTCTTCCATAAGAACTGGAACTGGCATGGAAAAATTGATCAAGCCTGCAATCCTCAGAAATTGTGACTCCTTACATACTGTAATCCCAGAGGCTTGGAAGGCTAAGGCAGGAGGATTTCGAGTTCAAAGGAAGCCTCAACATTTTAGCGAGGCCCTATGCAACTTACAGCCTTAAAATAAAAAATAAAATAAAAACTCACTGGGGATGTGGTTCAGTTGTTAAGCACCCCTTAGTCTACCTGGTACCTCCCCCCCCCAAAAAAAAGAAAGAAATTCTGACTCCTGAAACTTGCAATTAGTTTATACATAAAATGATTTCCCTATTTGAAAAATGTAACTCTTAATCTCAAAAAGAAATTTTTTTAAATTAGCTTTTGATACCAATACTGAGAAGTTTGTAGTATCCTGGGGACCAGTGATACCTGGGTGGCGTTATTTTCAGTACCGGAACTCTGTTAAGGGCACAGAGAAGACAAACAGAAGTGCTTGTTAGCAATCTAAGACATTTTATTCTCTTTTGGGAGAATTGTTGAATAATAGTTCTCACCTTTTTTTTTTTTTTCCTCATGCAACCCCACAGTGCCATTAGACAGGTATTGCCATTACTGGTGTGGCACAGTGGGAGCAAAGCAATAGTTACACAGCCCTTGGTGGCATGGTGGGCATTTGTGGCCAGTGGCATCTAAGATCCACCCTTTTTACACCAATCATGCCCCATAAGAACTTAGAGCCAATTATGGCATTGCTGGTAACACATACAAAGCAATGCTGCCACTCATGTCTTGTTACGTACATATAGCTAAAATAAAGAAAAGATCAGTACAAATGCTGTAAATATCCCAACTTCTCAAATCTCCTTTAGAAAAGCATATTTCCCTCCTAGCATTTCCATCAGAATTCCTTGTACTTGCCAGGTTATATATGTTCCATTTAACATGGTTTTTAAAAATCTGCTATAAAGTTTTCCTAGTGGAAGGAAATAATCACTTTCCATGAAGTTAAACAGCCTCAATCCATTTTAAATTAAAATATCTGACAGAAAAAATAGAAAAACTTGGCTTTGTGGCCTTGTGGGTCTCTTAACTACAGATGAAACTTGAAAAATTGGTTCCGGGCCCCTTGCTGATGAGGAAGAAAACCTTTTATTTCTGTTCTGACTGGAATGACTGGAGATAATTGGGAACACAAAAATTCTTAAGGAGAATTTTCCTAGACCTTAAGGAGTTGAACATATTAAAATGACAAAAAGAATGTCACTTCCCCTTTCTTGATATCCAGGTATTTGTAGATGTATTGGTGGGACAGCTTAAATTACAATAGTATTTCTGGCCTGCAGCATTATATGATAGAAGTTGCAGAATTCTTTGTAATTATGAATTTTTTTTAAAAAAGAGGACTTATTAAACCTGATGTGGACCTCTATGATTTTGCCCTCCTAATTACACAGACAGAGGGGTACCATGGCGACACAACCCCTAAAGTTTACAGGGAGAGCGGTTCCCCTTCCCAGTTTCATGTAGGATTTACTGGCCTCTCTTCTACTACAGATCTGCTGTTTAGTCTGCATCTGAAAATTAAACCCAGAGCTTCAGCTCTCAGCCTTAAATACTGAACGTCCTTCCCGTGTTACTCCCTTACCCATGCTTGTGTGGTAAGATCCATGATGAAACTCAAGATATTTTAAGAATCCATCAAGCATAGGAGTTAAGGTTGAATATTAGATTGTCTTCTTTCTCCTTTTTAAATAACTTAGCCAAAGTGTGCCCAGAGATATGTAGCACATGCATCCTGTTGAATCAACTTGAAAGAATAGCATTATATGCAAACTGTAATTTCTGGTTTTAGTGGGGATTTTTTTTTCCAAGCTTAGCCAAAGCAATGAAAGAGTTACATTTATTAAATCCCTCCCCCTTTTTCCCCCATGAACAAAAGGAAAACTAAGGCAAAACGAGTGCAGTTTTCCAATAGCTATAATAAAAATATAGTTCTCTAACTCTGCCCACTCCCTTTTCCCCCCTCTCATCAGTTTTCTGGCAAAAAAACACACATTTCACCCCAGCGTGGTGCAGCCTCAGTTGTCTTTGTAAAGTACCTGTGTGAACGGCTGGGAACTGTTCAGTGTTTAGAGGTTTTAGTGGCTGGTGCTCATAAAAATGTCACTGTGCACTTCCTTTCTGAAAAGTCCTTTTATCACAACATTCCTGAAGCCCCATTCCAACAGGTAAGCCTTCTTGACTGGAGAGCTGCTGTTTGGCTTTCCCACCCCATCAACTTGCCCCTAATGAGATGTGTGCAGCTCTTGGTCACAGTATTTCAATCCCCTTATTACTTCAAGACTGCTGTTGAGGAGCTGCATGCACTTACAGGTCCTTCTGCAGTAAGTTGCAAACATGAAAGCACTCTGAAAATATCTGGAAGTGCAAACGGTTGTCTATGATAAGTTAAAACAGTATTGAAGCCCAGGGGTCTCTACCAACTTTACTCAGCTGTGGGAAAAAAAAAGATTCTTTGGGAATTCCAGACTCAGCTGCTTATTCCCCATATCCTTTGTTTCTGTCTACTCTTTGCACTGCAGAAGCACCCTGTGTGAAAGTCTAAGCAGGCTGTGACACCTAGGAGACCAGAGGGTGGGTTTTCCAACCTTATCTTTGTTCCAGACAGGGAGGATTTTTCTTCTCTTAATTGCATACACATTTGTGACACCGCAGTCACACATCAAGCAAAAGGCCAGGTCACTAGAGAGGTGAGAACTGAAGTTTGCAGACGTGGGAAGTGCCAACGCCCCGCCAGCATCATCCGCTTGGCAGCCATGCCTTCCTTTGGAGGGTGGCCAGTAGAGACCATGCCAAGAAGAGAGAGCTCTCCACTAACTAGACATTTGAGAAAACCATCATGCTGAGCACGTGAGAGCAACATTGCCACCAAAAGTTTAATGGAGTGAGACCCTCACCCTGATCTCCTAGTTACATTCCCAGTACTAACTGATAGTTACTAGCCGAAGAATTTCAAGGTCAGCAGAAAGATACATAAATAAAACAACTACCCATGTTAAGAACTGTTAAGTAAAGGAAACAATACCTACGACAGTCATTTTCGGCTGAGTTGTGTCTAAAGGGTTTGATAATCAGGAGTTTCAGGAGCTCAAATCAAGCAAAGTTTCTGGGAATGTTTTGAAAAGCTGATCACATCCCATCCACTACAAGGTCTTTGTAAGTTCATGGCCTGAAAATTCTATTTCCTTCCGGATTTTGAAGTACTTTGGTTTCCAGATAGTGGAGGAAAATCAAACAGAGATGGACTAATCACAGCTAGATGCAGGAGGTTTTCCAGCTTGACTGGGCTCTATTAATTTGTTAACTGTGAGAAGATGGAATAAAATATACCTGCCAGCTTGTACTCTGTGGTCTGTTTCTGAGTAGTAAACCAAGTCCACACCTCGTGTCATAATGAGAAGTGAGTCCTTTGGGAGCAGACAAAGAGTGTATCTGCCGAACAGCTTAGTGACTTTCTGGAATTTAAATATTAAGTGAAAAGACAAGGTCACAGGGCAGCTGCTCCTTGGCTTGCCTCTCTTTCGTCTGTCCGTGGCTTTGATCATGCTACATCCTCCTTTGTGACCAGGACTCCACAGAGAATCTCAGGGTCATGGCCTGTTGCCTCGTCAAGAGGTATAAACCTGCTGCTTAAATATGTGAAGCCCACAGTTTGGGGGCTGGTGGGGAGAGAGGAGGTAGCTTCATATGTTCCACATTTCCCACAAAACCCAAAGCAGACTAAACAAAACCGGTGTGAAATCTCATGACTGGATGCTGCCGTGGTTATATTTTTTAAGCTGTAATCCATTCATTTGTATGTGTGTTTATTCCCAGGATTTACAGCTCTCTCAGTCTTTGGGGGAAAGAGAATGTTTGAAACCTTTTGCAGAGGGTTTGCAATTAGCAGTGGCCTGTGATTCGAGTCCAGTCTAGAGTGCGTATGAGTGTGTGCATGTGTGGGTGCACATTCAATGGGGGTGTGTGAGTGGCCGGTTCATGGGGGCTTTTTCCGTCTCGTTTGCTGCTTTTACGCAAAAGCGTCACACATGGTAGCATTTAGGAGCTCCTTCACAGCTGAAGTGTTTCAGACGCTAATGAATGGAAGTTTGGTCATCTAATGCACTCAAGCTCTAAGGCATGCTTTACTGAATGGTGTACTGTAGTGACCTGGGAAAGGAAGAGAGGTATAAATTGTGTCAGTTAGCCACCCAGACAAAATGAAGCCATGTGGAAAATCGAATCTATTAAAGTATGAAGGCTGTTATAAGCTGTTTTAAGCTGGCCATCCTTAAAGTGGCTCAGTTTGCTGCGAAAGTAAATGTTTACCTCTTCTCCCAGATCTTTTTCACATGCCATCTTAGGAGACAGTGTGCAGCATTTGATAAAAATCATCCTCTCACTAACGATGCTTTTATCAGAAATGTTTATTGTCTCCGCTTTACCACCCATGTCCTGAAAGGTACTGCACATTTGTTAAATAAGCAAAAGTAAAGAGAACTTTGCTGCTCCAGCCGGCTTGCAGAAACCCCAGCAAATTCCAGAGCCATAAGGAATCAGAAAAAGGAAAAGGGAAGGAGGAGTTAGATTTATATGAAGAGGAGGCCCTTCAAAAACATATATATTAGATTTTCTTTGCTTGGCCAGCCCACCGTTAAATGTTTGGCTGATGTGGATGGATTTAGTATTGAGATTGAACAGCTATGCCAAATTCGGTCATTGTCTCAAAATGTGCTACAATAAATGCAAAAACGAGGATATAGCCTGGAAAGGAAATTCTCAGTACCCTTATGGCTCTTTTCTTGGTGTCCACTGGTGCTCTTGCCCACCTCCACACAAGGCCTAGAGGCCACACAGATTTTGACACCCATCTGACTTGGCTCAAACTTGGGCACGTGGACTTGTCTGTTGTTTTGGTAAAACAGGGGTAGTAACAGACAGTACCCAAAAGCATCTAGTAAGCACTATAGAAATACCAGCTATCATCACCGAATCTGGAGGATGGGTTTATTTATGTCTTAAGATCCCCATAACTTCATTTTTTTTTTTTTTGTACTTGTTGGTGGGTTTTTAAAACTGATGACTGGTGTGCTGTCGGGGGTAAAAATTTTATCCATTTCTTTTTTACTCTAATTAGTGAGTACATTGGCTTACATTGGCCTGACAGTCTCCGGGACTGCAAACAATTGAATTTGCTGACCAGCTGCCATGATGTCAAGCCTTAAGTCAACAGGGGCTAGGGAGGGCTCTGGGAAAAAACAACACCTTGATTCCTCAATGACAGGGCAAGAAGCCCTGGAAACCAGGGCTGGCCCACCATTGGATGCGCTTTTGAACAAGCTTAATGTGCAGTGGGAACTGGTCACCTTCTGCTCTGCGGGTAGGAGCAGCGCGCAGGGGACCCCCGGGGTGGCTAACCCTGTGCCCTTGTGTGTTGCAGGAGGAGACTGAAGAGACATCCTCCCAAGAGTCGGCGGAGGAGGACTAGGTGGCGCCAGCGTTCGATTTCTACCTCAGCAGCAGTTGGATCTTTCGAAGGGAGAAGACACTGCAGTGACCACTTACTCTCTATGGCCATGGTCTTTCCACTTTCTTCGGGGCGGGGCGGGCGGGTGAGGGGCGGGGCGGGCGAGGGGCGGGGGCGGGGCGGGGCGAAACACGTAACCTTAAAAAGGACTATATTAATCACTCTCTTTGTAATCCCTTCACAGTCCCAGGTTTAGTGAAAAACTGCTGTAAACACAGGGGACACAGTTTTAACAATGCAACTTGTAATAACTGTTTTCTTTTTTTTTTCCTTAACCTACTAATAGTTAGTTGATCAGATAAGCAAGAGTGGGTGGGTGAGAAAAAACTCTTGAGTTGGGTTTAGTCAGTCACTGCGCTGCATGCAAACAAGAAATGTGTCACTCTGGTGACACCGGGCATTTGTATAGGAAAGCGGTGTGTGCCTCTGCGCACACCTCACACCACCCCACACATCACCCCACCCGCTCGCCCCGTAGTGAAGCCTGTTTAGAACACCAAAGATAAGGACTAGATACTACTCTCTCTATCTCGTATAATCTTGTAGACACTTACTTGATGATTTTTAACTTTTTTTAAATTTCTAAATGAGACGAAATGCTGATGTATCCTTTCATTCAGCTAGTAAAGCCAGAAAAGGTTATGTTCATTTTTCAAAAAGGGAAGTAAGCAAATAAATGTTGCCAACTCCTATATTTATGGATATCACACATATCAGCAGGAGTAATAAATTTACTCATAGCACTCGGGGTTTTTTTTTTTTTTTTTTCCAAGACACCACTTCGTTTTCAGGAAATCTACTTCCTATAGAGCCAAATGCCATTTTAAGCAATAAATAATACTTGTCAGTCTCAAAGCATTTTAAGGAACCTAGACAAGTAAAATTATCCTCTTTGTAGTTTAACGAAAAGGTACAACAATAATGCATGATGAACTCACCTGAATGATTAGGTGGGAGGAGCGAAATCTAAATTTCTTTTGCTATAGTTAAACAGTTTTAAAAGCAGGAAAAAAAGCAGTCTCTCTCTCCTCTCTCTCTCTCTCTCTCTCTCTCTCTCTCTCTCTCTTTCTCTCCCCCTTCCCCCCCCCCATTGTGTATCAGTTTCCATGAAAGACCTAAATACCACTTACCTCAAATTAAGCGCCTATGTGTTACTTCAAGTAATGCATTTTGACATAAGATGGTCGACCAAGGTGTTCTACTTTGGTTTCCGTTCACCATCTCTTCATTCAAACTGCACTTTTAGCCAGAGATGCAATATCCTCACTACTCAATACTACCTCTGAATGTTACATTCAATTTACAGTCTTATTACATGCTGCTATACACAAGCAATGCAAGATAAAAATCTTACTGGGTAGGTGATTCCAATCATCTGCAGTTCTTTTTGTACATTTCATTACAGTTAAAGAAGCAATCTCCTTATTCTGTTTCAGCATGGCTATGTGTTTTCCTATGATTTTTTTTTAATTAAAATTTTACAAATACTTGTTTCAGCTTCTCTGCTAGATTTCTACATTAACTTGAGTATGTTTTTAACCAAGTCGCTCCTAGGTTGTTAAGGATAATTTTTCTCAATCACACTACACATCACAAAACAAATTTGACTGTAATGTTTAAATATTACCCTCCAAGTCTGTACCTCAAATGAACTGTTTAAGGAAATGGACTAATTGACTTGCAAAGAGCTACCTCCAGACTTCAAAAGGAATGAACTTGTTACTTGCAGCGTTCATTTTTTTTTTACTCCAGTGTTTGAAATAGTTCAAACTGCAGCTATCCCTAATCAAAACTATTTTTGTAAGACATTTGGTAGAAAGGAACACATTATTGCATACTTTTGCAAAAATAAGTAAAATAAAGCCAACCTTCAAAGAAACTTGAAGCTTTGTAGGTAAGATGCAGCAAGCTCAGTTTTTGCCTAATGCAATCAAAAGATATGTGTTTTTAAGATTAGTTGAATATAAGAAAATGCTTGACAGATATTTTCATGTATTTTACACAAATGTGATTTTTGTAATATGTCTCAGCCAGATTTATTTTGAACGCTTCTTATGTAGAGTTTTTATGCCTTTCTCTCCTAGTGAGTGTGCTGACTTTTTAACATGGTATTATCCACTGGGCCAGGAGGTAGTTTCTCATGACGGCTTGTGTCAGTATGACTTTTTGTACTGAAGCCAAATGAAACTCAAAACCATCTCTCTTCTAGCCACTTCAGGGAGGTAATTTCAAAGGCCACATACCTCTCTGAGACTGGCAGATGGCTCACTGTTGTGAATCACCAAAGGAGCTATGGAGAGAATTAAAACTCAACATGACTGTTAACTGTGCATTAAATAATCAAATAAACAGTGGCTCATAAAAATAAAAGTCCCATTCCATATCTTTGGATGGGTTTTTTAGAAACCTCATTGGCCAGCTCATAAAACTGAAGCAATTGCTCATGTTGGCCAAACTCGGAGCACCTAGCAATTTCCATCTCTGATGAAGTTACTCTTTTATTTCCTGTATGTTGTACAATCAAAACACACTACTACCTCTTACGTCCCAGTATACCTCATTTTTCATACTGAAAAAAAAAAAGCTTGTGGCCAATGGAACAGTAAGAACATCATAAAATTTTTATATATATAGTTTATTTTTGTGGGAGATAAATTTTATAGGACTGTTCTTTGCTGTTGTTGGTCGCAGCTAAGTAAGACTGGACATTTTACTTTTCTACCATTTCTGCAAGTTAGGTATGTTTGCAGGAGAAAAGTATCAAGACGTTTAACTGCAGTTGACTTTCTCCCTGTTCCTTCGAGTGTCTTCTAACTTTATTCTTTGTTCTTCATGTAGAATTGCTGTCTATGATTGTACTTTGAATCGCTTGCTTGTTTGAAAATAAAAAATTTCTCTAGTGGATTATCACTGTCTGTTCTGCACAATAAACATAACAGCCTCTGTGATCCCCACGTGTTTTGATTTCCTCCTCTTTGTCACAATTCCATTAAATAAATAATAAAGTTTGGTCAAAACAGGTCAAAGTGGGAGATAGTTACAAGTCATTTCGTTAACACCTCTTGCTTATCATGTGGTCACACCTGTGCACATACTGACATGAAGTGTGTTTTTAAATGTCATACCCTTATATCCACTGTCTTGAGTTCCCATTGAAAGATCTGACATTGAATTCCACAGAAGAAATATAAAGGAAGGACAGGCTATAGTTTAAAACCACAGAATCTTTTCTTTGAGCTAACATCTGCAAGGTTTGTAAGGGAAGTAACTGACAAAGCAAGTTATCTTTGAAGTAACATTCGGAGAGAGGTCCAGAGGTTTGGGGAAAAGAATAAGAAACAAAAGCCACAAAACTTCTCCTAAATAAGAGTCTTATAATTCTGTGAAAACCATTATCTGAGAATCATTCTACTATCAACTTCAAGGTCATCTTTACATTTCAATTGCTAATCATGAAGAATCATAGTATTTTTTTAGCAAGCAAAAATTTCTGGTTTGAGTTACCAAAAATACTTTCTCCATTTAGCGTCTTAGAAGAGGAAGTTTGTTTCTAGGAAGAAATGTTCTTTTTTTGTCATTTTTTGACATTTTTTTTCAAACTCATTCATTCATTCCTATAGCCAAGAATGAATTCTGCAAGTATTTATTCTGTGGTTGTCCCCAGACCGAGAGATTTTGCAAAATACTATCACAGTGGAGAAAATCATGCAGATATAGAAATAGTAACATTACAGAAAATATGTGAAGAGAACCACGTAATTTGTTGAGGTAACAAGTTGCAAGAATTTCGAGAGAAAAAAAAAACAAAACACTTTCTTCTGGGATGGATAATTTACCTTCATCATTAGTTCAGCCTAATAATAGAGAAGCCAAACATATTTAATAAAACCCTTATTTAGTCTCTTTGTTTTTATCAGAAAAGTACCTAAGAAGCAATTTCATCTTGAAAGTAAAATAAACCAAGAGAGAATCTTTGGCTTTAAAAAGAAAAAGTAAGAATAGATATATTATTAGATATAGTATTCCAGAATAGGATAAGTAGATGATTAGGATAAAAATTTTACTATTGGTGAGTTTTTTCTTTTTCTTTGCTTTTTTTTTTTTTTTTAGATTATCCTCATTAAATGATTTCTGAATTAGGTCTTATGGGGTTTTGTTGATAGATTAAAGCATTGTTTTCACACAGTGAGTGGTACATTTGTGAAAGTCATATGAAGAAATCTTACAAACTTATATCTAGGTTCAAGGAGCATGCCCCCCCCCAAAAAAATCAACAAGGCACTTAAGTAAGAGTGGATCCCTAATATGTTTGGGGCCAATAACAGTCAATGAGACCTCATTCCTGCCCACAAAGTGACAAAACTTCTGACGAAAAAGTTGGACCAAAAGGAGATCTATGTAAATCAAAACTCACTGATTTACCCTGAAAAGCAGGTGTATCCTCAACTCCTTGCCAATATCAGGGAGACACGGTAGCCCTTCTCACCAAGGGCTTTAAGGTCACCATTAGAAAGGAATCCTAGGGCTGCATGGACAATGAGTTTCAGCCTATGTCACATTTCATATGGGGATTCAACTCTTGATGAATTCAGGAAAGGTAGGTGGTTTAGAAGTATGGGCAGAAATGAAAACAGAACAAAAAGCAAAAATAACACTCCAGTCAAAGGGCAAAGGATGCAAACTTCAACTGTAATGAAATTTCAGGAAAGTGGAACTATAAGAAGTTCAAGGGCCGAGAAGAAGGCAGAATAGATGAGCTTCTTTTCAAGATTTATTTACATTACCTGACTTACTGAGCAGGAATAATTCTTAAAGTTAAGTAAGTTAGCTCATTCTTGAGCCATTACTCTTCAGATCTAGGAAAAAGGGGGAGAAAAAAAATGAATCAAAATTACTACTAAAATATGTTGTGTAAATGGATAACAACCAGAGAATCAAAAGGCAGAAACAGGGGTCTACACCTCTGGTCTGAATTTAGCCATCTGCAAAACTTGGCAGTCTTGTCCCGTTGTGAAGTAGGGAGGAAATGGCTCTGGGTGTGACCCACTGCATTTGGGTTCCACCCATCCTAAACCAGCCAAGTCTGTTCTGCTCTTGTACTGAGACTCAGTTGTGGACAATGGGAAAAGACCTCATGTCAGAGAGCAACACCTAGTTTGCAAAAGTTGGGTTCTTGTTTTCTGCCTTTGAGCCTGACTCAACACCTTGATACCTGCCCTGTTCATGTGAGGCTCTGTTCTCACCTTACCCAGCCAGCCTTGTCACAGGAAGAAAATGGTAGATGAAGATCAAGTCATAGTAGTCTGCTGCCTCTGAACCTAGGAAGAAGAGAGAAAAGAGGAGCCCTTTAACTCACTACCATGACATTTCCTAGAAGAGTCGAGGTCTCAGAAGCTCCAGGACCTCCCATGCCATGTGATTGACTCATGTTTGCTCTTCTAATGGGCAAGTCAACCATGTCTTGGAGGAAACCAAGGAAAAGGAGTTGCCATTTAAGCAATAAGACCACAGTGATGCAGTGATGCAGTGAACAAGGAGAAATATTCAAAGGTGAAGACTAATGTCTAGGGACATCCAACAGAATATCCCATGTGCTATAGAGTAAAGAAATCAAAGAGTGGGAACTCTGACCTTGACTACCTGGTTTGAATCATGGCTTTACCAATAACTAGCCAGGGACCTTAGACAAGTTACATCACTGTACTAAGATCATTTAAAAAAATTTTTTTTAATAGAAATAATAGCATCTTCCTAAATTGGTTCTTTTGGAAATTAAATAGGTCAATATATGTGAAATGCTGAAAAGCATTTGGCATCAATAATGTACCACATAGTGTTAGCTATTCTTTGCTACCTACCACTGGCTGCTGAGTTAAGCTTAGAGAAAATTTTCCCCCTCTGGTGTCTATCATAATTTTATCTTTGGTATACAAGGATATCCACAGATCATGGTCAAAAGGTGCTGGGCTTTCTAACACCATTTTCGTTGTACATTCTGCACATGGAAATTATATATATACACACTCCTTTTCTTCATGGGGTTTGTATTGTGTGTGATCTCACTGGATTTAGTTATTAGAGGGAATCACTCCTAAAAAAATCATCAAAATGCAAATTGTCTCCATTAGAAATATAGTCCTGGGAGTCACTGATGCACTCCAGCTTTATTTGCTTATAAGGAGGCTCACTCTGACATTCATTCCAGGCCATCCTCAGCCTTGATAGCTTCAGCTTCCTGATTTGGCCTTGGTTGAAAGTATCACCCTGTTGGAGTAGGAAACGTCTTGGTGGTCTCCTCTTCCTGCTGGTAGCATTCAAATCCTGTTATTCTTTCAGCTTCCAGCCTCCAGCTCTAGCCCACCCACCTAATGGAGCTAAACTAACTGCATTTCTGTAGCCAATCTTTGCACCTCATTAGCATTCTTTAGGTCACCTAATTGTCCTTTCCTGCCCAGTCCTCCTCCACTGAACTTAGAATGCTCTATACCTGCTTCATGTCTTAGGTTACCAAAGGGAAAACTAAGGATGCTTCACTCTGTGGGCAAGGAATAATCAAGTACTTAGTGGAATACTAGAAGAGAAAGGGAACATAAATAAGGAGATAGACACTCCTGTTCTCAATTTTCCCAAATGACAGATCAGGCCTGGAATGGGTTGAAACGGCTGAGTGCCTGTCTTTTCCTGTGTTACCATCCCTGGTCAGGCTGGTAGCTCCTGTGTTGGAAATAAACAGCTATATTAGCAAAGATTCCTTTACTACTACAAGTGCCAGTAACCCAGCTCAAAATGGTTCAAGCTAAAAAGAAAATGTAATAGTTGATAAACCCAGAGAATGGGCATGACTTGGTCCAGGGACCCTAAAATGTGTCTGGCATCTGACTTTGTAGAAACCACAGTTAAGCTCTTCTCTGTCTTGGCTTTATTCCAGATAAGAAGCCCCATACCCACATCCTCTTGGTCTACCAAATTCTACAGAAAAAAAAGGTTTTTTTTGTATTCAGTATTTCCAACAAAATCTTGGGGTTCAATATGGTTCTGCCAACTTGGATCTCAACTGATCATTATATCAATCACTTTGGCTAAGGGAAAGAAAGTACTGATTGGCCAGATGTAGGTCACATGTCTTTCCCCAGAGCCAGTCCAGGAAGGGGGACCTCTATAAGTGTGGTGGAAGAAAAAGGAGAAGGCCAGCCTCATGTGAGACATGAATGGGGTGATGTCCCAAAGAAGACTCCAAGTGCACTTGCAGAAGGGAAAATGGACACAGGAGAGAAAAAAGATGCCAGTTGCAAGTTACAATGGCAGAGGCAACAATCCTCACTGAATATGTGGAAGGGGAGAAAACGTGTGTAGGCTTCCATACTGCCACATGGAGGAATGGAAGACACATTCCCTGAGGATCCTACCCTGGACTTCACAGGGGCAAGAAAGAACTTCATTTTAAGGTTGAGACTTGGCTCTTTCTTACAGTTTGGATTTGGAATGTCCCCTTAAGGCTCATGTGTTGAATACTTGCTCCCCAATGTAGCAATATTCAGAGGTGGGGCTTTTGGGAAAGTGTTTGGATCATAAAGATTCATACCTAATCAGTGGATTAATCTATTGGTGGATTCATAATTTGAAAGCAAAATTGGGAGGTAGTAAAAACTGTAAGAGATGGAGAAAGTAGGTGACAGGGGCCTTGTCCTTGAAGGAGCCACACCCCCAGTCCCTTCCTCATGCTCTCTTTGCTTCTCGTCCCCCAAGAGGTGAGCAGGTTCACTCCACCATGTGCTCTCTGTCATGATGGGTAGTCTTACCTCAGTCCAAAGGAATGGGGTAAAATGATCATAGACTGAAACCTACAAAACTGTGAGCCGGAATAAATCTTTCCTCCTTTAAGCTGTTTTTCCCAGGTATTATGTCACAGTAGTGGAAAGCTGATTAGCACACCACAGTACTGTTTAGCCAATCTTGACTGGAACAAACAGTTACAATTCTTTTTGCATTCCATTTTTTACTTACAAACTTCTTTCACAAATTTCATTTACTTTCATCTTTGGGTATTATTTATATTTCTATCATACTATAGGTATTTTATTATCATTGTATTTGTTTTAAAGGCAGGTTAAGTGAAAGTGTAAGTGACTGGAGAAGACAGAACTAGGTAGAACCATAGTGTTACCTTGTCAGTTCTCATAGTTTTTCTTCTAGACTACATACATCTATAGAGTATCTTGTACATATGCTGCACACTATGAACCATCTGTTGGATGCACATCTCTAACATATTCAACCTTAGCTTTCCAGGCTAAAATTATATTTCTCAAAGCTGGTTTTCCAGGAGACCACTGAAATAATAGCACACACAGTCTCTGAGTCATCACACCCTATCAGTTGGAATTCTTTCTTTGCATTACAGACCAACTCTGGCTGGTCATCCCATTTAACCATTCAAGAGACCATGAGCTCTAACAGATTTAAGAGATGATCATAACTGCAGCAAGCAAGTGAGCTACAGAATTGAGAACATTCTGAGAGACCACCAGAGTTTAGAGTCTCAGTTCTTTTATTTTTAGTCCCCAATTCTGTAAGCTTGACAAAATTCCCTGTGGCCCTGTCTCTTAAGTCCAGTACTAGACAGGCTGATATGTGGCCATTATTTATTACAATGGGACACAGTTAGCCACAAAACAATTATATTTAGCTGAATCCCCAGCCAATTTAATATTGTCATGAAAAATAAAACCTACAATTTAACCAGTTAATGAAAATGTGCCACTAATACAAATCCACAAGATATATTGTACTGCCTGTCCAACTATTGCAGAAGACTCATATTTATAATACTAAGATTTTCAAATACCTCTTTAATGTGTCTGTTTTCTCTAATCTCCATTGCTACTACGATCCAAGCTGCCATTGCCTTGAGTTCACCCTGTAGCCTCAGTCCTCTTCATTTTTTTTCTATCCATAGCAAGTTTTATTTTTTTTCCTTCTTTCCCTTTCTCCCTCCCTCCTTCTATTCCTCCCTCCCTCCAGTCCTTATTCCTTCCTTCCTTCCTTCTTCTTTTGTACAAGCTCTGGAAAGTTTTATTGATCAATGATAGCCATTGGTGCATACTCTAGTGTTTTTCCACATGCTGAGCCCAATTCAGTAATATTACCACTGCAGTGATGTACACTGGTTTTGGTCAACAGGGCACAGTACTCGACTTCAGGTTTCCTCAAGGCTGGGCAGTTGTTGGCAAGGATAACCAATTTTGCTTTGCTCTGTCTGATCATCTCCAGAGTCTGCTCATACCCAGCATACACTTTCACTCTTCATATCAAGTTGGAGCTTAGAGTTGATCAAATCCAGAGACTTTTTTTTTTCATCTTCTTTGCAACCAACCAACTTCCTGCCTTAGGTGCAAGACAGACTCCAATCAAGAGCAGCCATCAAAAATGGCTGGGGAGTGAGAAAGGCCAAGTCTCATCTTTCTAACAACACAACGTGGACCACATATATTAATGCTCTCAGTAAAATTCAAAATAGTCCCTGTGGCCCAGATGGCCTGATAGGCTCTGGCCTCTGCTTTCCTGTTCCAGTCTGGGCTCTCCCAGGCTTCCTTCCTGGTGCTCACTGGACCTCCTAGGATGGTGTGGAATGCACCATCCTCTTCACTACAACCTTGGACATTTTCCCTCAGGCTTTAGTATCCACTGTCTGGAATTCTTTTCCTTCTCCCGGACCCTCTTCCCCCTGGCAAATCTCTTCTTCCTTCTTCAGGTCCCAGTTTGAAGGTCCCTCTCTCTAGGGTGACTTCTCTGCCATTCTCACTTCCCACAACTTCACTACCATGCAGTAAGGTCCTCCAAGCCTTCAACACATAAACCTTTGGGGGACATGTTACCAGTTCTCCCTGGTAACAATTACTGCATTTGTCATTAGTCAGTTATGTAATGGGTCCCCGTGGGTCATGAGGCAGCTCTATCTTTTCACCTCAGCACATGGCACAGTAGCTGACTATAGCAACCCCTCCAAAGCCATTTGAATGAATGAACCTTGCCTGGTTTCCACTGGACTAAGCAGATAAATTCTTTCTGGCAGCCTCTCACCTGGCTTTTCCCCCATCCCTTCTGTCCTCTGGAACCCTTCTGACCTTCACTTGGGCCTCACTTTCTCTCCTCTCTGCAGAGCTCTGCACTCCAAACCTCTCTCTGCTGCCTCCCCTTAACACATCCAATATAGCCTCTCCTCTGACCCATTTCTGTGAGTTTGACTTTCTGCCAGCACGTTCATCCTGAAAAATCTGAAAAACAAATTTATTAAGTAACAGACACTCCACAGACAATCACCTAACTCAGTGTCTCAGATACAATGTGCACCTGAAGCAGACAGTGGCTGTTTTGAACTGCTTAGCATCTATTTTATTTTTATTTTAATTCCAGTAACTGCATGTTTTTGTTTTGTTTTAATTTTTTTTCCTTCTCTATCAGCTTTTGAGATTCAGCTGTGGGTAGCATCCACTCTCTGATGGTAGGGGAGGGTATGTGACTTGGTCAGGACAGACCAGTTGATTTATTTTGACCCTCTGAAGGGGTAAGCCCATGAGATTTAATGTCAACACTTTTCTGGGGCTACGAAGAGAGGGAGCGCTTCTCCTCCTGGTAGAATTGAAGCTAATGGGATACATGCCCAAAACTCTGAGGGAAGGGAGGAGAGGATGGAGGCATGTTGCCACCACTTGAGGTAAACTTTCTGAGGATGAATTCAACACAGAGGAAAACAGAGATGATATCTGGAGACAGACCAAGTGTGGAAAAGATTACTGGAGCCACTAGATACTGTCGGGCCTGAAGGTTTTCAGTTACATATGATAATGAAGTTTGTTCTTTTCTTGAAGTTTGTCAGAGTTGGTTTTCTCTCACTTTCACCCAAAAGAATCCTGACTACCCCTAAATTAAAGAATGAAAAAAAAAATGCATGAATGTAGTGAAGGCAGCAAAGGTGACCTTCAGAAGTTCTTTATTACCTTCATGGTTCTGCACCTCTCAGAGTATGAGACCTTGGACAAAGGCTCTCTGAGTTTGTCTCCCTATCCAACACTGACCATGGTTGTTGGATCTGATCTTTAATATCCTTTCTAGGTTTAAAAATTCCAGGATTCTGTAATACTAAGCAGCCACAAAGCTCAAACACAAAGGAACTAGTTCATAGTGGTGAGAATTTGGACTAAGCACCTGTACAAGAGCCCTGGGTGGAGTGAACTCTCTTGCCTCCACCCCAACACCCATGCACTCAGCTACCTAGTACATTGTCCAGTTGAGAGAAACTAGAAACTTCCTGGACTGGTCACAAATCCTGCTAAGCATTTGAAACCAACAAATAACACAATATCAACCCCACTGCAGCAGCAGAATTTCATAAGAGAGCACATTTATTACAGTCACAGAAAACATATGTGTATGTGCATGTGTATCTTTCTGCACATATGTATCTACATATGTACATATATATATGCATATTATACATGTATATTACTTCAAGTTAAATATATGCAATAGATATATCTTTTCTTGCATTTAAAGCAATATAAAAATGCTCATTCATAATTAAGCATAAAAAATAATTATTATTATAAATTCTGGCCAGAGATTATAAAGAAAGTACAGCTAGTAAATAAAGTAAATGAAACATTATGAATTACGGCACATGGATATATGTAAGATAATGTGGATATTTTTCTGGTCATAGTGAATAACATAACATAGATGTGTGACTGAGATGGTTCCAACTTTTAATATGTCTCTGGAACATCATTTGAGTGAGAGATACATTCTACTTTTAGTGCTTCTTGAAGAAGTACTTTCCTTAACAAAAAGGAACAACTGCCATAGGAAAATAGACATTGAGCCAGAGTCTAATCTTACATAAGTCATTGAAAATCCTCCTACAATTATTTTTAATAGCATCCTGATTTATCCATTTTCCCTCAGAGTTATATAAACTGAAAATCTAACTCCATACATAAAACACATAACCATCAAAGTAGAATAATTCTCTATTTCTTTTTACAGTTCGTTTGTATATCCATGAGGCTGTTCCAAGGAATCGCATTCTCTTTGATATGTTATGCCTTAGTCTGCCCATAACTTGAACTAAAAACTAAAGTCTTGTCCAATTTCCAATAATTGCAGACAACCATACCTCCTCAAGCAATCATCTTTCAACTAGCATCAGATTAAAATTTTAAACCCACCTTTAAAGTTTTCTTTCAAGTTTTTCATATCATTGGTGAGGGTATTGGACCAGAGCCTTTTAGCTCTGGTCCAATGAAGAGGAATAGAAAAAACACGAAGCAACTATGATGCTTCTATGGTGTCTCGCCCCAGCTAGGGGTCGGACAACAGGAGCGGGAGGGGACTGCATTGAAAACATTTTCGCTTCACATAATCCAGAACCTGATCTCACTAGGGATAGATAGGACAAGTTAAGTTTTCAATGTGGCCTTTGTTAACCATTATTCAAAGGCTAATATGAAGAAATATGGAAATCTAACAACTTTCTCTCATCTATTTGTCAAGCCATAAATAACAGGCTGGGTTATAGCCTGTGACACAGACCATTTTGAAAGCATTTTACTTTCTTCTTTCATGGAGCTATAAAATTATATGGTGCATTCTCAATTTACTTAGGAAATTGCTGGAGGAAAAGAACTTAGGAAATATTCATTTCCTATGGAACACAGAAAACAGGCATATCCTTCCCTCTTTTTCTCCCTTAACTTCTGGTTTGGGCCAATATTTTAAAATTTATTATCCTTTTATTCTGGTGAACATGATTTCTTTTTTGTTTTTTAAATATTTTTTTAAAATTTTTACTTGACATAGTAATTGCACATATTTATAGAGTACAGTGTGGCATTTCAATACATGTTTATAATATGTAATGATCAGATCAGGGTGATTAGCATATCTACTATCTCAAGCATGTATAATTTCTTTGTTGTGGGAAGATTCAAAATCCTCTCTGCTAGTTATTTTGAAATATTCAAAATAATTGTTGTCACCATATTTATACTACTGTGCTACAGAACACTCGAAGTTCTTCCTCCTATCCGACTATATTTCTGTACCCATTAGCCATACTGTCTCCCTTCCTCCCTCCCGCATACTCTTCTCAGACTCTGGTCACCATTATTCTATTCTCTATTTCTTTTGAGATCAACCTGTTAGCTTCTCACGAGTAAGTGAGAATATGTGGCATTTGTCTTTCCGTGCCCGACTGATTTCACTTAATATTATGTTCTCCATTTCCATCCATGTTGCTGCAAATGACAGAATTTAACTTTTCTTATGGCTGAATAACACTCTGTTGTGTATATCTACAACATTTTCTTTATTCCTTTATCTGTTGATGGACACCCAGGTTGATTCCTTATCTTAGATATTGTAAATAGCACTATAGTAAAAATGGGAATACAGATGTCTATTTTATATTTCATTTTCTCTGGAAAAATACCCAGTAGTGGTATTGCTATATTATATGGCAGTTCTATTTCTAGTTTTTTGAGGAAACTTCATACTATTTTTCACAATGGCTGTACCAATGTATATTCTCATTAGCCTGTGATTTAGCAATTGTCCAACATAGCTGTGTGGTTGTTATTTTTCACAATACTCAATATGTGTAAGCTAAAGTGGAACTGTATACAGTGACAGTGGCTTTCATTTGTTCATTCATTCATTCTGCAAATTTTTTCTGAGCACCTGCTATACATACCTGGCACTATGCTATGTTCTTGGGCAAGAAAAATACCTTTCCAGTCTTTGTGCCCACAGAGCATTAAGTCCAGCAGGTGAAACTGAAAATAAATGGCCATGACAATAGAGTATATAAAGTGACATATCAGGACAATGCACCAGGAACTATAAGAAGTGTAGGATCCTTATTAGGTGGTGTGGTTTTCGGCAAGGGTGGGGCACATCTAAACTGAAACATGAAAGATGGTCAGGAGTCTGGTCAAGCAAAAGGTAAAGGGAAGGAAAGGGAGGTGTTGCCAACAGATTCATAGTCTAGTCTAAACACCAGAAGCATTCAAACAGAAGATCATGTTGAAAGGATTTTTACACAATTATCACACGACTATATTGACTGATGAACGACATGTTGTGGTAACTGTCTCAGTTTGTTCCTGAATAACTCATGGGTGCAGCACAGAGATAGGATGAAGTGGCTCAAAATGACTGTCAGAAGCCATTTCATACTGTGAAAATCTAACAAATCTCCCGAAACAAAGGTCATTACGCTCACAATGAACAGACTGAAAAAGAAATATAGAGAGAAGAATAAAGAGAAGGCACGTACATGACACTGACAGATGTTCTAAAAGAGCGTATACACATTTTTTCCCTTCAGTTTCTATAGTTTTTGCTGCAATAAACCCTGTTGACAAGTGCTTTTGCAGTTCTGCAAGAATGTACTACTAAATAATGCATCTTTCTTGCATTTTAAGGACACCAGTAAGCATATCAAATTCATATCCTTATGAGAATTGATAAGCAGAATTTATTCAATTATCAATTAGGCTTATGTCATTAAATATTTATATTTTTGGATTGAAGTTTTTATATGTATAGGTTAGATCCAGATGTTTTCAATTAATAAAAAATGTCAGCAGTTATGTAATACATTCTTCAATAATCCATATAATGTTTAGCATGATGCCTGGCATGTTATAAGTGCTCAGTATATGTTAGGTATTATGATTGTCGATATGACATATTTACAGTAAATAAATACAAAATGTTTTCTAAGACATGTACACAGTCTTCACACCAACAAGTATATGATAAAAAAATAGCATATAAGTTGCAAAAACTTGCAATGAAAAACAACATCTTGCCTCCTCCTGCCCCCAAAGTCCAGTTCTATTCTTATGATGCAACTGATGGTCTTGAACTCTTAGCCATTCCTTCTGGTGGTTGCCTCCATACATCTAAATTACACACAAATATCTTTTATTGGCTTCTGCAGGACCCTTAATAGAGACGGTGATTTGAGAACCACTGAGGCATTATCAGTTGACATCTTTCCTCAGCAGATGAGATTTAGATCTCTTGTTTCCTTCACTGAGTCATTACATCTACATAGCTGGGCATGGGGGCCACACAGAGAATGAAACAGATGAACAGCCTGAGCTGCAAGGCACTAGCCTTCTGGTGGGGAAGAAAGATGCTAAACAAGAAAAGTGCACAGGAGGGCAGATGCTTATATGCTCAGAGAAGGAAAATTAAGTAAGGAGGGAGGACAAGGAACACTGGCAGAGGGGACTGTGGCTTTGGAGTCAGGGAGTGCCTCACAGAAAAGCTGGCATTTGAGCAGGCTGTAGTCCTGAGGACGTCCTTTGTTGCTTCTTTAATAATTTCTTCACTTTCACGTTCCTCTTCTATCTTTTTGGACACTCCATTACTCAGATGTTGACCCTGCTGGTTTAACGCTCTAGGGTGCTTGAATTTTCTTTTGTATCCTTTTCTATCTTTATCTTCTTGTCTGCTCTCTGGGAGGGTTTCTTGATTTTACCTCATTAGCTCTTTGTGCAACAGGCATGTGAGGTCTTTTTCTGAGACTCTTCAGGCCTCCTGAAAAGTCACTTTTGGACTCCAGGCTTGGGACAGAAAGCAGGCTGTTAGTTTCGCCCTCCAGGTGAATCTAATTTCTTTAACTTTATCTCCCTGTGTGTGCAAAGAAGTGTTTCCTCTGCTTTCCTAAATCTGCCAAATCTCTATTCCAAAAATGGGTGACAATTTCTTATCTGCCTTGGGTTCATATCCCACTCTTTTTGTCTTTGTGAAGCTATATATTTTTGTGTGTATATCTAATGGGGTCTGAGAAAGAAATTAATGCAATTAGTTTATTGCTGTCTATAAATGGATAAATGGATATTCATTTACAGTATTAAAAAGTATTTATTGATTATTAGAATTTCCATCATATATGTATATTCATATATATACACATATAGACTTTCCTATGTTTATCTGAAATGTTATATATAGATATATATAAGTTTATATATGTATGTGGATATATGGATATATGTGTGCATGCATATGTATACTCTTTCTTCCATCATTCCATTCTTTCAGAATTAAGATATGAAAACTTAAGAAATATTATTATTATCTTAAGAATATATGGTCCTGTGCATTATGCTTCCAGGTGAAAGGGTATAGCACTTGTTAGGACCTACAAGAAGACTGGAATTTAGATTTGCTTTGGGAAGAGAGAAATGATTATAGCAGATACTGGAGAGAATTTTTTTTAATGGAGCCAGATCCTGAAGGGCAATATATGCAAAGTTGAGAAGTTTGAAATTTATTCTGTGAACTGCAGAGAACCACTGAATATCTGAGTTAAGAATGATGAAATCCAATATATATTTTAGGAGAATCTTTGGTTGTTGTAACAGGAAGAATTTAGCAGAGGACAAAACTGAGATGGGATGATTGCAATGATCAAAGCACAAGACAAAGATGATCTGTCTGAACTAAGGCAAGGGCAATAGCAACAGAGAGCAGGGGAATAACTTGAAAGATGTTTGAGGAACAGAGTGGATGGGTTTTGGCCTTTGTTAAAAGTGTGAGGAGGAACAGGAAGAGGAGGCCACGTGTTTCCTGGTTCCAACCCAGGCAGATGGGTGCTGGTGCCATTCAGTATGTGGTAAGCATGGAATGAGCAGCAGATTACAAAGAAGCCTACAAGGGGAAGAAGCCAGAGGCCAATTGAACCCTTCAAAGTAGATCACAGCCAGCCACAGACCTCAGCACCGAGGGAGGTGCAACCTCTCCTGAGTGTGGACTCCTGCAGGACCCTTAATAGAGACAGTGATTTGAGAACCACAGTGAGGGTATAACCATCTATTACTTAAGAATCCATAGAAAAGACACCATATTTTCCAGAACTTTTAATCAGGGACAAAGGAAACTTACTCCCACTGAATCCATTTAAATTTACATTTGTGTTGCAACTCATGCATCATGGATTTAGTACCCCAATTACAGCTATATGAAGCTTTGCACTCTCCAAACAAATAATACACATTCTATTCAAACACACATAAAACATTCATCAAAATTGACCAGGTCGCAAAGGACTGCTCAAAATTTGATATCATATAGATTGCATTTCAAAAACTGCATTATCCTTAAATTCGACAATAACAATTGCAGTATATAGAGGTAAACACTTTGATTCACACTTCAATGAACTGCACCTCCAAACAATTCATGAGTTAAAGAGGAAATAACAATAAATATTACAAAATGTTTAGCCTCAATTCTTTCTTTAAAAGGGAATTGAAAGGGCTGGGGTTGTGGCTTAGAGGTAGAGCGCTCACCTAGCAAGTGTGAGGTGGTGGGTTTGATCCTCAACACCACATAATAATAAATAATTAAAATAAAGGTATTGTGTCCAACTACAACAAAAAAAAATTTTTTAAATTTTTAAAAGGTGAGGGAATTGAAAATGAATAAGTGTTTCCTTTGAGAAAGTGTATTTAAGTCACTTAAAGAAAGATATTCAAGAAAGATTTCATCTTTTTTATATACACAACATTTTTGGATAAATAAATAAACCCTTATTTTTACCAGAATAAAATTTTGGTTGTTGTAACAGGAAGAATCTAGCAGAGGGTAAAACCAAGATAGGGTGATTGCAATGATCAAAGCATAAGACAAAGACGGTGTGGACTGAGGCAAGGGCCGTGGCGAAAGAGCAGGGAGATAACTTGAGAGATGTTTGGGGATCAGAGTGGATGAATGATAATTTATGACCTCCAGAAATTTAGGAAAATACATTCATTGCCCAGATGCACCACCTTTTGTTTATATATACCCCAGGTACGGGATATTTGTTTTTCCCCAGTTTGGGGTGATAACAAATAAAGCCACTCAAACCGTTGCTTACCAGTTTTTTGCATGAACATATGTTTCATTTCTCTTGGGATAATATCTAAAAGTACAAGTAGGACTGCTCCATGTTTAACCTTCTGTAGAGCTATCAGAATGTTCCAGAGCAGTGTACCATTTGTGGTTTTTGCCTACAACATATTAAAGTTCCAGTTGGCCTAATTCTTGCAAAGGCTTGGTATTGTTAAGGGTTTTGTTTGTTTTTGCTATTTCTTTTATCCATTCTAATAGCTTTTAAATGACAGTATGTTTTACTAAGTGCTGTCTAGTATTCATGATCACAATATCCTAAGGATTCCCCTTCAAACAAATAGCTATTCTAAATTGACAAGGGAATTGTAAACAAGTCCCTAACCAATAACTTTGCTAGCTATTTATCTTCCTTATACAATTGGGTATATAGCTTAAGTATACCTATAGGTGTACAAATGCACACAGACACTAAATAAATTTCACCCTTTTATACTATCAGAGAGGACTTTCTTCTAGTTCTTAAAGAGCAGGTCGTATTCTTTAAACTGGTCCAAAGGAGAAGAAGCAAGTGTTTGTCTAGTATTATAGGCAGAATAATAGCATCCAAAGATGTCCATATTCTAATCTATAGACTCTTTGAATATGTTACATTACCCTGCAAGGGGGCATTGATGTTGCACTCATCAGACGCTGAGATGGGGAGGTCATCCTGGATCATTCAGGTGGGCAAGGTGTGATCACAAGGGGTCTTGTAAAAATGAAGAGGGAGGCATTTTTACAAGAATGAAGAATGAAGCAGTTAAGAGACTGTCTGGTTTTAGGATGGAAGCAAGTCACAGGCTCAGAAACATGGGGAGTCTTCACAAGCCAGAAAAATAAGGACACCTATTCTTACCTAGAGCCTCAGAAAGGACACAGCTCCACTGACATTGGATTTTATCCCAGGGGACTTCTGACCTCCAGAAATTTAAGAAAATACATTCATGATTTTAAGCCATGTGCTTATGGTAATTAGTTATAGCAGCAAAAGGAAACTAATACAAACTTAGTATACCTCACAAGAAGCAAGACTACATGGCCACGAACTGAACTAGTTTCTAAAAGATCATTCTTCCCATCAGCCCACAAAAGCCTGAATGTTAAATATTAGAGATCCCTGCGTTTGTTATAGTTCTTCAGACTGCGGTCATGGGATGTTTGATATTTTTCTATTCTCCCTGACTTGGCAACGTTATCCACACTCATGGCTTTAAATCCTACTTTTCTAAGTAGATGACTCACAAGTTGCATCTCTCACTCAGCCCTCATTTCAGAGCTCCATCCCAGAATATCCCCCTTTGGCTATTTCACAGGGATCTCGAACTTAATGTGTTCAACGCTGACCCCTTGGTTTTTCGATTCCCCACCCTATCCTCACATTTCCAGCCTGGCTTTCCCCTAGACTTGCCACAACTGCTCATGAAAGAAACTAGTCAAAAACCATTTGACGCCTTTCCTCGACACCCAATTACCAAGCCTCAGTCTATCTTCAAACACACCTCTCAGAGTCTCCAACTCTCACCCCTTCTGTCATCATCTGTCCCAGCTTTCGTCCTCTTTCGGGGGGCTACTGCAACAGCCTCCTAGCTAATATCCATTTCCCCTGGTGCTTCTCTCCAATTCATTTTCCACACTGTCGCCGGAGTGATCTTTTAAAATGTGAATGAGACAATGTTGTTCCTCTACGTCAAAACCCTTAAAGCTTCCTGTTGCTCCTATAAGAACTCACCAACTCTTTAGTGTGGCTTGAAAGACCCAGCATAATCCTCTCCCTCTCTCCAAATCTACTCTTGTCACTACCCCCTCGGGACTGTGCAACCACCTTCTTTAATTCCCTGAACATCCCAACCTCCTTCTGACCTCAGAGCCTTCCTGCAAAATTGCTCTTGCTGGGAACACTTTTCTCCCAACTTTCCATACCACACTTCATCTTCCGGATTTCATTCATTGGACAGATCTCCCTTAACTTAAGTAATTCCTCTAGCATTCTGTTATTTTCTTCTATAGTTCTTATCAGAACTCATAATTATATTTGGTTTAATTTCTGTAGCCCTTACTGGTCTATAAGCTCCCTGGAACAGACATGTCTATTAGATTCATTTCTCTATTGCTAGTCCCAAGCACAGCACCTGACACATAGTAGGTGCTCAATTAATAAATGAATGACGAATTTCAGTGATGCAAACAGACTTTAAGGAAGTCTCTTATTTATTGCTGCTGGATATTATTTCTCCTGTTCCCCACTGGACTATCTCTCTGCACTTATTGCTGCCTTCCCTGGGCAGTACCACATGCTCTGAAACCTTCCCACAACATCCAAATCTGTCCCATGTCACATTCCCACAGGGACTCTGCCCCCTTCTGGCCATTATAGGAACCAGTTCTATTTTAATGGATACTTTACCATCTAATTAATTTTCCTTCATGGACAATATTTTTATTTTAGCTGGCAATTTCTAGAAAGGCAAGATCTTACCCCTCAAACAAAGACTCCAAACCCATTTCTGTTTAGTAATGCTTATGAGTCAAGTCCATTACCAAACTCATGCAATGTGTCTACATGTATAGTCTCATCTGCTAATTCAATACCTATTTATTAATGATACCCAGTTGAAAAATTCATGATTTTTTTCAAGGAGCATCAGGCCCAGGAGAGGAGAAGAATATTGTAACTAAAACAATGAATTTTTTATGTACATATATGAGTATACCACAGTGAATCTCCCTATCAGGTACATTCACAAGTCTGGGATCGTAATTAGAATAAGACATACTTCATGTTTGTATAAATATGTCAAAATATACTCTATTATCATGTATAACTAAAAAATAACAAATACAATTTTTTAAAAAGAATTAATTTATCCCCTCCATAGACACATCTCTTCTCTCCATATCAGGATACTGGGGAGGAGAGGGATAACCCCAGGCTAAAATTTAGTCACCTCCTCCTGTGTATTATGGCACACTACTAAGACCTTTACATTTTTTCCATCATGCCTGAGAGAAGATTTTTTGTGATGAAGTTTACAGGTAGGGTGGAGAGAATCTAGCTAATGCCACTCTGCATGACTCCATGGGGGTGTTTAGAGAAACATTTCTTTCTTACGAGTCTTTAGGAATTGCTAGTGCTTGTGTGTGTGATCCAACAGTTCATTATCAGATAAGAGGAACACTTGCTGGTCAGGATCCTGCAGCTCGCGCTAGTAGGGAGACCTGCCAAGGAGTCTGGTTTTGAAACATTCACATCCACCTCGTGCTACTGGGAGGCACTTGGGATGCCAGAGATCACCTCGGATTGTCCCGTGGAGCCCTCTGCCGCCACCCTTCCTCCCCCTATTCATTTCTGCTTCTTATTACAGGCTGATTAACTCAGACTCAGGGAAATGTAGTGCTAAGCAAGAGGGATGCACCAGAAATAAAAACCAGTGCTGGATGCAAGAGTGGGATTCCCAAAAGGCAGATGGGCTTTCTCCCCTGGGGGTCAAGGAGAAGAGGCACTTATTTAGAAAAGCACCTGTCTGAGAACAGGCATGAGAGACTGGGTGTGGAATATCCAGGAGGAAGCTTGGGTTATTTTTCCTTAGTAGAAAACATTGTGTTTAATATACACAGTATTAGATACTTTGTTATTATATTATTATATGATTATTATGCTATTGTTATGGTTTAGATGTGAGGTGTCTCCTCAAACCTCATGTGTGTGACAATACAAGAAGGTTTAGAGGAAAATGGTTTTGAGAGCCTGCACCCAATCCGTGAATTAATCCCCTGATAGTATTAACTGAGTGGTAACTGAAGATGGTAGACTGTGGCTGGAGGAGGCGGGACATTAGGCATGGCTTTGGGGTATATGTAAATATTTTTAATTAATTAATTAATTAATTAATTCTAATTTGTTATATATAACAGCAGAATGCATTTCAATTCATAGTACAAAAATGGAGAACTTTTTAAAATTTCTCTGGTTGTACACAATGTAGAGTCACACCATTTGTATCTTCATACATGTATCTAGGGTAATGATGTCCATCTCATTCCACCATATTTCCTACCCCCAAACCCCCTCCCTTCCCCTCCCTGCCCTTTTCCCTATCCAAAGTTCCTCCATTCCTCCCACGCTCCCCCCAACCCCCATTATGGATCAGCTTCCACTTATCAGAGAAAACATTCGGCCTTTGTTTTTTGGGGATTGGCTTACTTCACTTAGCATGATATTCTCCAGCTCTATCCATTTACCCGCAAATGCCATGATTTTATTCTTTTTTAATGCTCAGTAATATTCCATTGTGTATATATACCACAGTTTCTATATCCATTCATCTATGAAGGACATCTAGGTTGCGTCCACAGTTTAGCTATTGTGAACTGAGTTGTTATAAACTGGGGTATATATTTTGTATCTGGTGAGTGGAATCTTTCTCTTTCTGCTTTCTGATCATCATGTGAGCTGCTTGCCTCCACCACACTCTTCCCCCATAATATTCTGCCTCATGGAGCCCTGAGGAATGGAGCCTGCTGTCTATGGATGGAGACTTCTGAAACTGTTGAGTCTCCAAATAAACTTTTCCTCCTTTACAATTGTTCTGGTTGGGTTTTTAGTCACAACAGTGAAAAAGCTAAAACATATATTGTTAATATAATAGTGACACATTATATTATTACACATTATATTATTCAAATGGTATTTTCTTTCAGGAAAGTCTGGTTTACCCATTACATCCTTCTAAGGGAAAGTTGAGGCAAATATAGAAGTAATGCCTCCCACATAACTACATAGTTATAGTCATCAGAATCTTTTGGCTACTCCAAATCAAACAGGCTTAAGTAAAAACCATGAATTCATGGGATCATTTAACTGAAAATCCTGGTGCTCAAAATACGTATCAGGGATTTTTGTTTTCTTATTTTAGCTCAATTTTTCTCTCTGCTGCTTTTATATTCAAGAGGTCTCCCACATAAATTGTTGGAATGGCCACTGATAGTTCCAATTTAGCAACTCCAACAAAATCAGAGCTTCCATTCTGAAATGTTTCATTAACAATTTCTAGAATAATATTTGTTTTTTTTCATTCTGCAACTGTATACCAATCCCTGTGGTGAGGGATGGCCAGACCTGGATGTTCAGAGATGGAGAGAGATGTCCCTCTTTGGAGCCAGAGGGTAAGAGAGGCACTTGAACCACTAGGACCAAATCCAAAAAGAGGATGACAGACACATAACTTTAACAAACAAATGTGTAATATCATGTCAGCTTTGCTAAATGTCCTAACTGAAAATATAGCAAAGTAAAGAAATAGAGAAAGGCAAGATCTGCTTTTTAGAAAGATCAACAGGGAAAGAGATTGGGAAGCAAGTGTTTGACCTCTTGGGGTACAGTCTTCAGGTATGGGGAAAGGCAGGTGTCAGGACACTGGGGGCCATGTGTGCTGGGCTGCAAAAGACATGGAAGGCCTTGTGTCTGGAACACAGTCAGCCAGGAGCTAACTGTAGAAGATGAAGAAAGAAAGCTAGAGAGGTGGAAAATCAAGGAAAGCCTTGCCGACCAATGCAAAGATGCAGATTTTATTCTAAATGTTATATGAAAATGTTGGGCACAGGATTGGCATGAGTTTACCTTATTTTAAGAGCAGGAGTTCCAGTTGTTTTATAGTTTAGGAAGAGTGAGGAGAGGGGGAAGGGAGGAAACAGTTAAGAGGCACAACACAGCAGCAAGAGATGAACCATCACAGTGGCCCGGGCTACTGTGGCAGTGGTGAAAGGTAGATGAATACACGATCAGATGTAAGAATAATTTTTGAAGTTAATGCCAATAGGATTCGGAGAGAGGTTTGATACAGGATGTGAGAGAAAGAAAGGAGTCCAGGATGCTAAAGAAAGAAGTTTCCATTTAGTTAACAACTATGTAAAGAATAATGGCACAACACACACACACACACACACACACCACACACACATACACACACACTTTATTAGAACATTTATGATCTCTGTTACTTAGGGTGTGGACACACTGCCTGCAAGGTTTGCAACTCTAAGCATCCTCTCTCAAGACTAACATCCCTCAGGTTCCCAGGGAAATGCTTCTCTTGCCTCATATCCTTGAACTAAGAGGCTTCTGACTGTCATGAAGGTATACAGTGTTGAGCGCCACAGCCGAGTCAGGATGACGCATGGCATTTTTGCCAGAAGTAGTGGTTGAGAGGTGACGCTAGCAAGCCATTAAGATGATGACTTTTGAGTTCTGGCGGAGTTCCCGTTGAGTTCCGCTTGTGCGGGATTCCCGGAGAGTTCCCATTGGTTGGGGAAGTGCCGGAGGAGGGAATTTCCGGTTGCTGGATCCTGGAGAGGCCGCATGGCATTCGGGAGCGTGTGTGGAATGTGCTGGTAGAGTTCAGAAATAAAGTTTGTTCCTGCTTCAGTGGCTCATGATTTGTGCCCAGCCAGACTGCGGCAATACAGGTTGTACCTTTGGCAACCCTGATAGGAACACTGCTTTGAGTGAGAAGAGGACTTGGGCAGTGGAAGTATTTAGGTATGAGAGAAAGACAAATCACTAGTCACACCTTTTTTTTTCTTTTTTTCTTGCACAAATGTCATCCTTTCTCAGTAGTACTGAGCATCAAGCTTCTTGTTTGTTTTGACATTCCAACTGGGAGCAGCTCACCAATTAGCTCATTATTCAAAACAGTTGTGGATGGCTTCTACAGAAAACACTGGGCAACATTTTAATAAATTGTGTTACTCTTAAATTTATATATGCAAGTCTAACTAATGTATGAAATGGAATACTGATTCTGTACACTGGTGACCATGTGAACACCAAACACTAGATTTGCAAAAAAAGTTTTACTTTAAATTTTTTAATGAGATATAACTAACTTTTCAAAACATTTATGTTAAATATGTGAAAATTAGAGGAAAGGCACAGAATCATAGAGAAGCAAGTTTTGAACTTGAGCTTGACAGAATGATCAACTGTATTTCCTCATTGTTGGAGAGTCAACCCTCCATGGACAACCCAACACCAGTCCACTGGTGTGGACAGTTTAGGGATGGGTCAGTTTTATTTAAATTATTTAGAACTCACATTTTGATATGGATGAATTAAAACAATGCATGTATTCATATATTTATTCTGTTAGGATGGCATCTTTGACAAGGAAGAAGGATTAAACTTATTTAATCACTGGTTAGCTTGATTTATAACTACTTAAGCATTTGGACATGTGGTGTGGGGACTGTTTGTGCTCTTTCCTGTGGCTCTCAAACTTTTGAGCAGTCTTGTTCACAAGGAAGAGTGTGATTAACTCTGTCCAGAGGGGAAGGGAAGCTTCCACCAAGAAGGTCCTTGTTGGAGTCATCAAGGAGGGTCACCAGTGGATGTGTTTTCCATAAGGCAAAGAAAGAACAGGAATGGCACATGCAAAGCAGCGGGGTTGTGTTTTGTGAATGACAGTAAGTTTGATGTGGTTGGACATAAAGTGTGTGAGAGCAGAGAAATGGATGGACAGGGAGTTAGAGAGAAGGCTTGGAGAAAGACATTTAAAACTAATACAGATCTCTCATCTTGGCACTCACCATTGACTGCTTTTCTTCATTCAGAAATATATTTGTGATCTCTTCCTAGGTGCCAGGCCCTAGGCCAGATGCTGGAGGTGCAACAAGGCAGGGTTTTGCTCTGTGGGAGCTTAGTGATGGGAATCTGTAACAGTCACCATGCATGTCAGAAGATGCCTTGAATAAGGGACCCTGGTGCAAACATCCTCATGACTTTATCCAGCCCAGGATCTTAAATTAACGAAGCATTCTATGAATATTGGCTGAATTGAAGTGAAAACACTATTGCAGGAATATTATTGCAGGAAGTACAATAGTGAAGTATTTCACAAGGTCTCAACTCTGAGAGATGTTGGGAATCTGTTAACTCATTGTTAGAAATTCTCATGGCCTTGAAGTCTAATGAACAATAATATCAATAAAAATTAAAGTAACAAGTTACTATTATTATCAATAATAAGAGTCCTGCTTTTTATCAATAACAGTATGTACTGATCACTAGGTTAAGTACTCTGTGTGAATCTTCCTTTAATTCTCACACTAACCCTGTTACCAAAAAGCAATGAGATGAATTAATGAGCCCCAATATAGCTAATAAGAGATAGAGTGAAAGTTCAAGCCCAGGTCTACTTGAATTTAGAAAGTTATGGAAAAGGTTGCTTCCCCCGCCACCGTGCCCACCCCCATCCCGGCACATAGAACCCACACACACGGCATAGTCATTGCTTTTAAAAACTCCAAAGAATTGTGATCACCCTCAGAATGCACCACATGGTGGTTTTCTTTTTCTTTTTTTCCTCCTGGTGATTTTTACAAGATTTGGACAATGGCCACATCTATATGATGAACAGATGGAGTGTAGACTTTTTCCATCTGGCCCATCTCTAAAACATGCTCACCTCGAGGATTGGTGCTGAGATTCCTGTGGTGGGTTAAGGCATCCCCCTCCCCCACCCCGGCCAAAAGGAAACACAGTTATTTAACTGACAGGGCTAAGGGACAAGGGCTTCCTTTTGCAGGATTCCTGTGTCCTGTTACTGAGCATCTACTCGCCCCATCAGGGAATCCAGTTGAGACACTTTTTCCCCTTTCAAATTGGAAGCATTTGCTCTATTAGAAATGTTTAGAAGACTGTAAATATTGAGGAAAGGGAAAAAATTACTTTTCAGGATACAGAAAACTTGATGAAGAGATTTTCCTACAGATGAATCTCAGTTGCTGGAAGCTAGAAAATGGGAGAGTTTGCTGAAGAAAGCTGAGGAAGCTGTGTCACCCCATAGAGACGTGCAGTTGTTCATTGTACATGGCCGATACAAATTGAGATGCACTGCTCATAAAAAAAAACAAAACCCAGATTTTGAAGAATAAATGAAAAAAGTAATGTAAAATATTCATTAATCATTTTTATTGATTACATATGAAAATGAAATATTTTAGCATAGTGGTTCAGAGAAAATATATTGTTAAAATTAAATTCACCTCTTTTTCTTTACGTTTTAAATGTGGCTACCAGAAATTTTGAAATTACCCAAATGGCTTGTGGGAATGCTGCTCTAGAATCAGGCCAAGTTAATTCAATCCTCCTTCCACTCACTCACTAGTTCTGCTTTGTTCAAGCAAGTTCTTTGTTTCTTTTCCATTAAAAAAAAATGAGCTTGTAACCTCACAACATTGATCTGAAGATTCTGTCAGGTAATGATTGTACCCTGACACTGCAGCAATAAGTATTTATTTTTTATTACAGTTCTCTGGTCATGTGGTCCCAGAGGGAGGAGGGGCAGGAGAAGCAGGTGGGTATTCCCAGCATTCCAATGCAAGATAGAAGCTGGGTGCCAGCAGTAAGCCATAGCCTCTAGCCAGAGGACCTTGCCTTTGAGCATCATTTTCACTTTTCAAAAATCCCTCCTTTGCAAGATGTTTGCTCATGCTAAAGAAGCCTGCTTAGGTGGGTGTCTGGTCCCTCCCATGCAGACTCACTGCATGAACAGCTCCCGGATGCTCAATCCCTCAGCACCAAAATGCAGACCTAGTCCTTTCACCTGCCTCTCCTTTGGGGGTCACTTCTGGACCGTTTGTGTTTCCATAAACTACTACCCACCCCATCCTCTTAGGACATACAAACAAAAACAAGGCCCAGCAAGCTATCCTGTGACTGTAGCACTCACCGCCTATAGCCAGATTTTTCCTCAGCAGGTGAAGGTCGGATGGGACATTCAGAGTTTCGATCTTTGAAAAGGCCTCAGAGATCTTTATTAACCCTTGGTCCCGCTGTGTCTCTTTGTGAGTACATCTAAAATGTTTTTATTCATAAATTAGGAAGCAAGGACAGATGCATTCATATGCATGCTCAACTTTCCAGCAAGACTGAATGCTTGCTCCTCCGTTCTTCCTACGTTTCAGAGAATTGACATCAAATTTCCAGGAGTCAACAAGTTGCAAACAAGCAGAATCTGTTGCCTCCGTCTCAAATCTCATTTTGCTCTCAGGTGCATCCTTAGGTACCCAAGGATCATTCGTATAGCTTACTTTCCCACTCTGGCTTTTTTCTGGGATGTTGTAATTTCAATGTTCCTTTGACTGACTGAGAAATTAATTCAAAACTAGCTGATAAAGAGGATAGCAGTTAAAAAACAAACAAACAAACAAAAAAGAGGGACACAGCTGTTAGATCTGCACTCAAACCTTTCTGAGTTTAAAAAATTTCCAGCCAAAGTCAGAGAACAGAGTGTTAAAGTGTGTACTGGAGGCCTGGAGGGGGTGAGTGGGTTAAAACAAAAGGCGGGCAACGAATAGCATTGATTGAAGAAGTCTGGACTGAATTAACCCTCATGATCTCATGTTCTACACCATTCTTAGTCAAAAGGTTTCTGCCCTGTTCCTCTGTTTCCTCTCCCTTCACTCTTTCATTCTGTTTCCAGAATTCTCTAAGCTAGAAAATATTTTATTTCTGAGTTCTGAAGAACAAAGACGTGTGGTCCTAAGCCATGGGTTGTTTTTCATTGGGATATATGTTTAATGAATGTTCAGGAGGTCCAAGACATTGTCCAGAAATGAAAGGAGATACAAAGATAAATGAGCATTGCGTGTGCCCTCAAGGAGTTTTAGTCTAGAGCAAGAGCTTAGATGTGTGTTCAGTCATTCAACAAATATTTATTAAGTGTTTACTGCATGCCAAGCATGTTCTTAACATAGGGGAAACTGCAGGGAATAATGATATGGCTACCATGCACCTCATATTCTGGAGAAGGGAAAGAAAAAAGTAATTTTATCATGACTGGTATTACAGGACCAAATTTGTGCTGTTCACCACAGATTGCTGGCCCTCTTCCCTTCTCTGTCTCTCTCTCTATCTCTCTGTCTCTGTCTCTCTCTCTCTGATAATGGAGATTGAACCCAGGGGTACTTACCCACTAAGTCACACTCCCAGTCATTTTTATTTTTTTATTTTGAGTCAGGGTCTCACTAAGTTGCTTAGGGCCTCTCTAAGTTGCTGAGATTGGCTTTGAACTTGTGATCCTCCTACCTCAGCCTCCTGAACTGGTGGGATGACAGACCCGGGCCATCGTGCCCAGCTTCCCTTTCCTTTTTGAAGTGAACCATGATTTGCTATGACAAATGACTTAGGAGAAGAAATTACGCATGTCACTCATAGGCAGAAGCTTTAAGAGTCAGTGCACAAGCCACCACTGCACAGTGGGAGTCATTATGAAAGCAGATCAAATAATGCTTGATCACTCTGAGACGCCAGTTACTACCATGAGTGGAGCCCCCTGCTGGCCGACAGTGGAGGCATAACAATGACCAAGACAGGTTTTTTTCTTTGTTTAGCCGCTAACATTTGGGAGACTATGAGTCACCTCAGCTTAGTCAGACCTCTTCTGAGAGGGAGAGGGTGCTAAGCACTCTGTAGAAAAATCAAGCAGGGTTTGTATATGAAAAAATGATGTGGGAGGACACAGTTTCTGTATTAGATGGGGTGGTTAGAGAATTCCTTTTTGGCAAAAGGGCTTTTTGGTATTTGGACAGAGACCTGAAAGAAGTCAGAGGGCCAGCCATGAGGATATGTGGGTGACGAGCAGATGGGAAGCATGAATGCAAAGGCCCTGAGGCAAGCGTGTGATTGGAGGGTCTGATGAGACCAGGGTGGCCAAAGCACAAGGAACAAGAGAGTGACAGGCAGTGAGTGAGTTTGGAGAGGTTGAGGAGGAGAGGCAGACTTTGGGGGTCCATATATAATACATGTAAAGATCAAGGGAAACTTAGGGCATGAGAAGTGAGAGCAGATGAACTTGAGCTGGTCATTTTCGACTCTCGTCTCTACCTCATCACTCTCATCTGACTCATGATCCAATCCCAGTCATTCTTGGCTCTGTTTCCCATGCCCCCCCCCACCCTCCGAACCCCAGTTCCACTACTTGGGTTCCAGTCTTATTAAGCTGAACTTGAACCCGTATGGTACATTTTTAACTGGACAAGTCCCTTCATTCTCATAGCCCCCAAATCAATCTTCTTGGCCCCAATCACTTTTTTGTAGGAATGGTTCCTTTGAAAACTCAAAAACAGATTGAGTCACACAGCCCAGGTTACAATACATCAATAACTCCACACTCCCTGTTGAAAAAAGAAAATGAATCTAACTTGTTAGCATGGAAGGTGAGGTCCTCATGACAGGCCACCTCTGGGTCCTCCTCACCAGTCCTGACCCCCACAACCACCCCCCCTACATATCCCCCACAGGACTCCCTCATTCCTGCAGCTCCCCACATGCCGGGTTGTTTCATGCATCTGTGTCTCTGCACATGTTAGTCTCTTGGGCTCATCCACATTCTTATCTGCCCCATCACTCAAACCCATGTTCACCTTTGCGAAACTTTCTAAGGCACTATCCCTACAATGAGGCTCCCCCCTCCTTCCCCTTAGCATTTTGGAGATCATATCCCTGGTTGCATACCTGTGCGTGTGGCTGTCTTTCCTTACAGTGTGTACATTCTTTGAGGATGAAATCTTACGATTGCTTCTCTGATCTAGTTCTTCCCCCATCATGGTGTCATTGTGATGTCTCTTTCAAAAACACTCTTTGAGAAATTTTTCAAGACCTTGCCATCAAAACCTGTGCCAGGTCTACTTGCCTACTCTTTGATTCCAACTTTTTGTTTTACTCTGTGAGGTGTTCTGAGCTACTATGGTTTGGGTATGGTTTTGGTGTGTCCCCCAGAGTTTCACATGTTGGATGTTTGGTCCCATGATAGTGGTATTGGGAAGTGGCATGGAGCCTTTGAGAAGTAGAGCCCAGTGGAAGATCCTCAGGCCAGTTGAGGGTGTTGCCCTTGGGAAGGATTAAAGTAGTTCTCCTCTGACCTTTTGGTGGTTATCTGAAGAAGACCTAAGCATGGTCCCATTCAGCTCTTGGACTTCCTGTTTGGTGATGTGATTACTTGTCCTCTCATGTGTCTCCTCCTTAGCCATCTGTCATGAGGTGATGCAGCCAATGGGGGCGGGGTCCTCACTAGAACCTATACTATGCCATTTAGACTTTCAGCATCCAACGCTATGAGCTAATAAACCTTTTTACTTTATAGTTAGCCTACCTCAAGCATTTCATTTTATCGATGCAAAATAGATTAACATAATACCTGTTCATTTTTTCAGTCCCAGACTTTGAACACTGAAAACTCATGATTTGGGGCCTGCTTGGGTCAGTCCTGGTACCTAAACAACTGCCAGAGCCAAGGTCCTGTCCTGCCGTTCAGCCAGCAGCTGGTATTGCTCACCTCTGTGCACAACAGCTTTGAGAATTGAACTTATCACCTTGCAGAAGAGGGCTTTCCCTTCCTTAATCTCCAGTCTGGTGCTTGCTTAGGGAAATAGAGGAGCTTGCCCCAAGTCTGCCCCAACCTTTCTCAATATGACACAAAGTTTTAAAGGGTTTGAAAGATGAATGGCCAAAGATTCCTACAGCAATTTTGGTGGTCCCCCAGGGCCCATCAAACTTATCTTACCATCTTCCCCTTCCTCCTCCCTCTTTGGCTTCTTTCCCCCATACAGTTTCTGGAAACGGGCTTCAGACCCATCACTTAGTGATAGATTTAGTAAAATTTGTCCAAGCCTGTCTGAAATAGAGGATACAAAACCCACAGGAATGAAGTTGTGTGCTTTCTTTTTATTATTACTTGGCAATTCCTCTCAAATATGCATACTGATATGGCTGAGAAGTCAGAATGAGCTCTACTCCTTGTCAGACTCTGTTATGTTAGCATGAATCTCGTCCTGGGGCCATTTTTGCCTCAAAGAGTGTGTTTTGAATCTTTTCTGTCCTGGAAAACCCTACAGGAGCTGTGAATAAGGATGGTGGCGTGCACGGGCCTGATGTGGGCTGGGACAGCTCTTGCTTGGTGGTGGCTCCCAAGGTTCTTAGAAAGCAGCATCATTGTGGCGAAAAGAATTTCCAGGCAATACTGATTTTAGGGAATTAAAGAAGAAAGTGGAGGGAAAATAGGCTTGCAAATGAAAATGGAAGATGAAGTGCCTTCCTCTCCCCTGGCCTGATTAAGCCTGTCACTCCTTGACTGATGAGAAGAGATCCCCTGGTTTTTTCCTATCTAGCAGTGGGGAAAATGCTCTTCTTTTCCCTTGTTGTAAGTTCTTTTCCACAGTCTAAAAGATAAAGACCAGTGTGTAACATATCTTAGGACCAGGTTTCTTTCTCTCATTCCTCTTTCTCTGCCCACCACACGTTTCTAACATTTCAAGAGCCCTAGTTTTTTTTTTTTTTTTTAATCTCATCTAATCTACAGATCCAGGTACCTGAGTGATAGCTGACTCCCTCTCTGCATTCAGTTGTCTTCTAAGCTAGATGTTGGCGAACTGTGGCTCTTGGACCAAATCCAGCCTACTGCTTGTTTTTGAAAATAAAGTTTTATTGGAACAAAGCCATGCCCTTTCATTTATCTCTTGTTTATGGCTGATTTTTACACTTAACAACAACAGAGGTGAATAGTGGCAACATTGATCACATATAACCCACAAAATAAAACACACCCTGTCTGGCTTTCTACAGAGTGTTTGTGAATCTCGGTCCAAGTTTCTGCCCAGTGATTGATTAAGGAATGAGAACTTGAGCTATTTCTGATCAGCCAATTATGATGAGGTGGCTGCTGCCTTTTCCTAAGACAGTTGGAAGAGACAATCCCTGTTCATCTTCTGAATGTTGCTATGTCTGAATATGGGAGCCAACCCACTGAAGATGTCAAAGAGGAAGGGTGGAGAGAACTCATACTCTTGAGGATATTGTTGAATTCCTCAATAATCTCTGTTGAGAGCCACAGCAGAAGGGGCCCCAGCAAACTTTCAGACTGCCAGCTGATGATTGGCTCACATGGGCCCCAGCAATTTCTAGCTGATTGGCTCCTCTGCCCTGATGCTCATTGGGCTGTTTCCCTGCCCTTTCAGACCACGGAGCTGCTCATTGGGGGACTTTTTTGGCTCTGCCCACGTGACCCAGCCAATCAGCCTCAAGAGCAGGAGGAGTGGGGGAGGTTGAGAGGCTTGTGGGAAGCCGGTGGTGGCAGTTGGGCTCTGAGGGTTTTTCCTGAGGAGCTGTGTGGTGTGGTGTGTGGTTCTAAAAATAAAGTTCGTTTCTTTTGACAAGTGGCTCCTGAATTGTGCCCAGCCAGACTGTGGCAAATCTCTGCAGACTGTCCCACTTTGGACTTTTTAATATCTGACATGCCAAATACCTTTATTGTTTGTGTGCAATGGGATGCTCCATTATTTCCATATTAAATATTTGGAGTCAAATATAAATTATTAAAATTGACTCAAGAAGAAACTAAGCTCAAAAAATACTGACCAATATTTTTAAAAAATTGTTAATAATCCATTTATAAAACAAGGATCAGATTCAGAGAGTATAAGGTGCTTTACCAAACTTTCAAAGAACAGATAGCTTCTATTTTGTACTATAGTTCTAGAGAATTTAAAAAGAGATAAAATCTCTTAATTTCTGTTATAAAGCTAGCAAAACCTTGATATTGAAACTGCACAAAGGCAGCATAATATGACAAAATAATTGTGACATGCATATGAATGTAGATGATAAATTTTTGGTAAAAATCTCACATTTCTTTTACAAAAATAAACTATGGGATAGAAAGAGGAGAGAAAGAGAGAAAAAGAAAGAGGGAAAAAGAGAGGGAAGAGGGAGAAAGAGAGAAAATGTAGTAAATTTTGAATAAAAAGGAAATTTCTTAACTTGATACAGGTATGGACCAACAACCTAAAGCAAACATCAGTCAAATGCGAAAATTAGAAATATTAGCTTTAAAGTCAGAAACAAGGATAGGATGTTCACAATCACTACTTCTGTCCAGGACAGAAATCCAGAAATAGAGAGACAGAGAGAGAACTGGGAAGGGGAAACAATATGAACAATATGATCATTATTAACCAAAGATATTTTTGTCTACATAGAAAATTTAAGATAATTCGTAACTGGGTTAATACAATTAATAATGACTTATTAAAGCTTTGGGATAAAAATATAAAAACAATGACTTTGTTATACATAATAAAAAAAATTCAGAAAGTATAATTAAAAGAAAGGCTCCCTCATTACAATGAGAGCAAAACAAAACAGACAACCATTTTAACAAAAGATATATAATATCTTAATAGAAAATATAAATGTACTCAAGGAAATTACTAACAAATAAGTGGAAGATACAATGTTAATGGAGAGAAAGGCCCAATGTTGTAAAAATAAATGTGTTTTCCAAATTAATCTATGAATTCATTGCCATTCTAATCCAAGCTTGAACAATTTGAACTTGACAAAATAATCCTAAAATTCACTTAGGAGAATAAAGGACCAAGAATAATTAAGACAGTTTTGAAAAATAAAAATAAGGAAGATGATATTTTTCTCTCCCAAATATCAGGATTAATATAATGCTTTTAGTGCTTGAAACAGTGTAACTTTAGCTCCAGGACACATAAGTGAACTACTGGAACAGGACAGAAAACCCCCCAACAGACAGACAGGTAGAAAACATGATGAATGTACTTCTGGTACCTGGGGGCCTCTAAAACTGAAACAATAAAAAGTAGGGAAAGAAAGAGATACCTAATAAATGAGGCTTAGAAAACTGATTATCCTTACAGGTGAAAAAAGAAAATCTACAAAACCCTTTACTGTTTATAAAAATTAATTCTAGGTTAATCAAAGCTCTAGGTATGAAATTTTAAAAACTTTAAAAATTATGAGATGAAAAAATAAAGAATATTAATACATAGGAATATCTTTATTACCTTGAAGCAGGGAAGAATTTCTTCAATAAAACAAAATTGACCTCATTAAAGAAATTACAATTTTCTGCATGACAAAGACAAACAAAATTTTAAAATACATTATTCAAAAAGATACAATCAAGAAAATATTAGTATACAAAATATGCATCTTAATAATCTATAGATAAATAAGGAAAAAAGACAATCCAGTAGAAAAAAATGGATAAATGACACAAAAAGATAATTTACAGCTGAGGGAAACCAAATAACCCAAAACTACATGGACCGATTTTCAACTTCTATAGTAATTAGGAAAGTGCAAACCAAACAAAAATGAGATAGTACTTTATACTAAGCAGCTTGTCCAAAATTGAGAATTCTGACAACACTTGTACAAATAAAAATGTGAAGCCACACACACAAAAAACAAAAACCCACAAAACATCAATATTCACTGATATTAGCGGCACAAATCAGTGCAATCATCTTGGGAAACAATTTGGCAATATCTGGTTAAAAGTGAAGATGCTCATCAAAAACCCATGCCTTTTCTGGGTACTGAAGGCCTTTTCAAATAAATGTGTTTTCCAAATTAATCTATGAATTCATTGCCATTCTAATCCAAACTTGAACAATTTGAACTTGCATAATGTATAGTGTAGAAGAATATGTGACTGTATTTTAAAAAATGGTTTGTAAGAAGCACAAGATGCTTTTGTATATATAAAATATTTCATAGCTTTAAAGCATTTAAAAACCATAGATCACTAGGGCCAAAGCTTAGTGAATGAAAGAGACTGAAGATGGGCAGTCAGGAACCTGGTCATGAAGTAGCATTAGGCTAAAGGAATACATTTGAATTTTTTAAAAAAATGATACTAGCAAAAATTTTGCAATATTCATTTCTCCTTCTCTCAGGTTCCTTGCAACTTTCCCATCCAATTCTCAAGAGACCCTACTATCAGGAACATCATATTCAATAGAATTTCTCAAGCAGTTGAATTTCTAGATATCTCATTTATTAAAGAGTAGGACTCCATTTTCTGATGTTTGACTCCTGAAGCTTTGAAGCCTCACCCTTCCCTCTTCCCCCCACCCACACATGAGCACACTGATAAGAAAGTCTAGGTGTTCTCTCCTTAGGCACTGGTGGGAGATTCAAACCATAAGGGAGACCTCTGGCTGCACAGAACCTCTAGCCCCAACCCGCCTCCTTAACACCATAAAAACCTGACATACTAAGGATTGCTTTAGCTGTTCTGGGTCTCTTATTTTTCCAGATGAATTTCATGATTGCTTTTTCTATTTCTATAAGGAATGCCACTGGGATTTTGATCCAAATTGCATCAAATCTGTATAGTGCTTTTGGTTGTGTGCTCATTTTGATAATATTAATTCTGCCTATTCAAGAGCAAGGTAGATCTCTCCATTTTCTAAGGTCTTCTTTGATTTCTTTCTTTAGGGTTCTGTTGTTTTCATTTATAGATCTTTCACCTCTTTCATTAAGTTGATTCCCAAGTATTTTATTTTATTTTTTAGGCTATTGTAAATGGGGTAGTTTTCCTCATTTCCCTCTCAAGAGGATTTGTCACTGATATACAGAAATGCCTTTGATTTATGGGTATTGTTTTATAACCTGCTACTTATCTGAATTTGTTTACTAGTTCTAGAAGTTTTCTGGTGGAGATTTTTGGGTCTTCTGGGTATAGAATCATATCATCAGCAAATAGTGCTAATTTAAGTTCTTCTTTTCCTATACATATCCCTTTAATTTCTTTCGTCTAATTGCTCTGGCCAGTGTTTCAAGGACTATGTTAAGTAGAAGTGGTTAAAGAGGGCATCCCTGTCTTGTTCCAGTTTTTAGAGGGAATGCCTTCAATTTTTCTCCATTTAGAATGATGTTGGCCTTGGGCTTAGCATAGATAGCCTTTATGATGTTGAGATATGTTCCTGCTATCCCTAGTTTTTCTAGTGTTTTGAACATGAAGGGGTGCTGTATTTTATCAAATGCTTTTTCTGTGTCTATTGAGATGGTCATATGATTCTTATCTTTGAGTCTATTGATGTGATGAATTACATTTGTTGATTTCCTTATATTGAACCAGCCTTGTATCCCTGGGATGAACCCCACTTGATCATGGTGCATGGTCTTTTGGATATGTTTTTGTATTTGATTTGCCAGAATTTTGTTGAGAATTTTTGCATCTACGTTCATTAGAGATATTGGTCTAAAGTTTACAGGTGACAAATAAGCATATGAAAAAAAAAAAACCCACATGATCTCCATTTCTTGTCTTTCCTGTTTTCCCCTAAAGGCTCTATTTTTTAAGTAATAAGCCTTTTCACACCCTCTTGGTGTGTGTGCGACATCATCAGCCTCTACATCCAAATCAAATTTTGTGCCTAAGTCCAGAATGTCTGTAACCCTTTCATTATAGAAAGAAAATTACTGTATTCAAAAGGAACTAACATGACCTAAGTTTTTGTGGAAGTAAATATCTTGAGAGGTTAAATAAAACTAATGCTACGTTTTAGAAAAAAGAAAAACAAGTCCATAGAGGAGGAAAAAACAACTGAGATTCAGTTTCTCCAACTCTACCCTCTCAACACAGATCACTTCTGTGACCTCGAAAGGTGTGGGGATTTCTACCCACCAGCAAGCAAGCAATAAATTCTGCATCAGACAGCACCTGGGGGAGTCCTCTACTATAATTCAGTTCTGACACAAAATGCTGGAGATGTGTCATATCCTACAGGTTGAGAGGGCTCAGTCCCCAGATCTGCCTCTGCTTTAGACTCAGTCCAGCTCTCTGGAACTTCTGACCAATTGGGGTTTCCATCAACTCCTTAGGTTTGACAAATTGCTAGAGTGGCTCACAGAATTCAAGAAAACACTATATTTACATTTCATAATTTATTTCAAAGGTTATTTTAAAGGATACCAAAAAGAAACACCAGAAGAAACACATTGGGTGAAATCTAGAAAGGTTCTGAGCACAGGAGTTGGAGTATGGCACCCTCCGAGCATGAGGATGAACCCTCCTCTGTTTCCTGCAAGCTTCCACGTGCTCCCATACACAGTCAGCTAAAGGCCCAACACACTGCACTTGAGCTACGAAATTCTTCCCCATCTTTCCCTGAAGTGGAAATTGGAATCCAAATAAAAAGCGTATGATTAGAAAAAGCCACCAGTGAAATGCATTAGAACAATTTCTTGGTGGGACAACAATAGCTACTGTACTCTGAGCTCCCACCATATCTAAAATTATATCTTTTATCATCCTGAGGTGGTATTCAGCACGCCCTTTCCTGAGCTGTAATAAAATGTTTATTATATCAAAGAACATAATTTAACGAGGAAAAAAGATAAATACCAAATGTTTAATAATTACAAAATATTATCCCCTTCCTTTTTGCCAGAGTTCAAAGAGCCAGAATTGGAACCTACACATATCTGATCCCAAAGCTTGTCGTCTTCATGCCTTGTGGACTCTACCAGGCACCATTAATCACTCAACAGCCACTCCCCACATTCTTCAATGCCAAAAATAGAATCCTGACTTTGTTCCACTATCAGGTAGCCACGTGCTTCAGAGCAATTTGCTCTCTTCCCAGATCTGAGGTGAATTTTGATGAGGTTAAATATGGTAGTTCCATCTGTATTCTAGCAATTGACTGAGCAATAAGCACGTGATCCAGTCCAGTCAAAAAAAACACGTAGAAAGTGCACTGGGACACTCCTTGCAATTTTTTTTTCCTCTTAAAAATAGGATATAAATCTATGCTTTTTATTTGTATTTGTATTTTTGGGGTAGGGGCATGGTACCAGGGATTGAACTCAGGGACACTCAAACTACTGAGCCACATCCTCAGCCCTATTTTGTATTTTATTTAAAAACAGGGTCTCACTGAGTTGCTTAGTGCCTTGATGTTGCTGAGGCTGGCTTTGAACTCACGATCCTCCTGTCTCAGTCTCCCAAGCTGCTGGGATTACAGACGTGAGCTACGGCGCCCGGTTGTATTTGTATTCTTAAAATATTTATTTATTATTTTTTGCTTCTGAATATGTTGGAATGGATGCCATGTTCAGAACTTTAGTATCAATCTTGAGACACTGGGAGAAACTACTAAAGGAGACACCACAATATTCTTGTAATACTAAAGAACTAGACACCTAACAAGATTGTTGACCTGGTTTAACTTAAACCTTGTACCTCCACTTTTCTCTTCAAATGAGATATTGACAGTGTGGGTTTAGATTTCTGTTACTTGAGATCCAAAATGACCTAAGTGATACTTGGCCTATAAAATAAGATTTACCTATAAATGTCTTGAACACCTAGGATAAATTTTCTTGTGAGTCAATAAATAAGATTTCTGCCTTCCTTATTAGATATAGAAATAAGGAAATAATCCCCCATGCTTACAACCAAAGGCAAAAAAGATAATTTATAAACTTACAATGTTTCTTGAATCTATCTCAGAGCTGTGGTCCCAGTGGGGGTGGGGTGGGGTGGGGAATTTCTTAAAAAATATAAAGAAACACAGAAGTCTCCAAAAATAGTGCTTGCTGCCTATAGCAAACCCCAAATATCATACAAGTGGATAAGAAAAAATTGACTAAAAATTTTAACATAGTTAAAGGTTGAGCATGACAGTATAGACCAGAATGAGAGCTACTGGGAGCTGAGGACACTGGGGAATTGACATCTGTTTGCAGGCCCTTGCCCACGCACTGATGCTGTTCATGAGCCAGAATTACTTGGAGATGCTGGAGAAAACAGAATCTGTGATATATAGGGAAGGGAAGGGCAGCTGCTGAGGCCAAGATATTAAGATCTGCCCATATCTGTCTCCCTATAGAAAAAAAATCCATATTCCACAGGGGGAAGAACAAGAAAACCATCACTGTTAGGGCACAGGTGAAAACACTGAACAAGAAGGGAAGGAATATGTCCCAGGCTCAGACTACCAGAGATCCCCTACTTCTGGGCGAGCAGAAGGATCACAGAGAAGACTCAACCTCTAAGACCAAGGGACATCATCTAAGACTGAGACTGAAGAAGATCACCTCCATTGTACTTCATAACACAAGGCTAGCAAACTTGAGACAAAAGCAACAGCTGTCTTCAGGAGGATGGAGAGATAATTTTCTGAGACACAGGCACAAAGGGAAGATCTTAATCTAGGAGTGAAGCAGACATTCAGAAAAGGCAGCTGACAAACCACTCCCCAGCCTAAGCATAAGATAATGCTACAAAGTAAAGCCTGTGACACCAGTGTTCACAATCATGACAAGAAGATAACCCAAACCCAGTCCAACGCTTGACTTGACTGACTCAGTCCCACGTACGAAAGACCTAGGAAGAAAGAAGCATGCCCATAATTGGACATAAAAACTATTTAGCTCAGTCTTCACTTTTTTTTTTGCATAAAATATCTAGTTTTCAATCCCAAATTGCAAGACACACAAAGCCACAAATAGAAACAATACCCCGTTAAGAGGAAAAGCAATGAGCAAGACCACATTTAATTATGAGAGGTATGTTGGAGCCATCAGACAAGGATTTTATAACTGTGATTAATATGTTAAAGTATCTAGTGAAAAAGTTACACAACTTGCATGATCACAAGGGAAACTTTACCAGAAAGATGGAAATTATAAAAAAGTGAAATAAGCCAGACTCAGATAGTCAAGGGTCATATGTTTTCTCTCATATTCCAAAGCTAGAAAAAAAAAAAAAAGCAGAGGGTGGGGGATTATCTAATGAAAATGGAAGGGAGACCAGAGGGTAAATGAAGGACAGGGAAGTGAAGAAGAGAGGGCAAGGTGACCCATTGGGGATTGAAATTGATCAAATTATATGATACGTGAATTAGGAACGTGCTACAACAAAAACCCACTATTCTGCACAATTATTATGCACTGATTAAAAAAATAAATGATAGAATAAAGACCATGACAATAGAGAAGAAGACTTTCGATAGACGGATAAGATTTGACACAACTAAGGGAAACATCAGTGACTTAAAGATGAAAAATAGAAGGTACCCATATTGAAACGAAGAAAAACCTAGTGAAAAATATTAGATCAGAACCTCCCAAAGCTGTGTGACGTTAGTAAATGGTCTAACACGTAATCAGAATCCAAGGAGAATATAGAATAATGCAGCAGAAATATGTGAAACTAGTAAAAAATATTCCAAAAATCATGGAAGACACTTTTTATGGGCGGAATTGTGTGACCTCTCTAAAATTCTTATATTGAAGTCCCAACCCCTAGTACCTCGGAATGTGACTGTATCGGAGACAGGGCCTTTAACTTGGGGACTAAGTTAAAATGAGATCATAGAGTGGGCCCTGATCCAATCTGACCAGTGACCTGGGGAGAAATTTGAACACCAAGAGATACCAGGACCCATAGAGGAAGCATGCTCACACAGAGGAAAGCACACTCACAAGGCAAGAAAAGGAGCCTTGGGAGAAACCCGTAGACACTCTGATCTTGAAATAATTTTAGCATCCAGTATGCTGAGGGAATTAGTTTGTGAAGTTGAGCCTCCCTGGACTGTGGCATTTTGTTATGACAGTCCTAGCAAATTAATACACATGTCACCCACACTCATACATCTTAAAAAAAAAAAAGAACCTGAGAATATCAAGTAGGATGAATCAATTAACTACACAAAGAAATCACAGGGCACATTTTATTCAAATCACTTTGTCTGCTGAAAATAAAGTAGATACTGAAAGCAGTCAGAAAAAAAGTACCCATTATCTATGTAGGAAAAAGATTAGAACTACAGCAAATTTCTTGTCATGAGCAATGCAAACCACAAGATAATGGAATTTGCTTTAAAAATAATGGAATGACATTTTATAAGTACTGAAAGAATGAGCTGTACATGTAGCTTAGTGGTAGAGTGCTTGTCTGTCACGAACAGGCCCTGTGGTACCTAGCACCACAAAACACAAAAACAAAACATCAACAACAAAAACAACGTACCCAGAATGTTTTTATTTTTTTTCAGGGTCGTGGGGGAGGTACTGGAGATTTAACCCATTGGCTCTTTACCTCTGAGCTCATCCCCAATCATTTTTATTTTTAGTAGTTTTTTAAAAATTTGGGACAAGGCTCACTAACTTGCTGAGGCTGGCCTCAAACTTGTGATCCTCCTGCCTCAGCTTCCAGAGTCACTGGGATTACAGGGATATGCCACCATGCCTGACTCAACCCAGAATTTTATACTCAGTAAAAATACTTTGGAAGAATTAAGAGTAAAAAACTTCAAACAAACAAAAATGAAGAGAACTTGTTACTAGAACTTCACAACAAAATAATGGTGAAGAACATCCTTCAAGTACAAGTGTGAAATCAGATAAAAACTTGGATAAACACAAAGAACAAGTGCAAAAAATGGTATAAATGAAGGGAAATATAAAATTCACTTTTTTGCATTTTGGTTGCTCTAAAAGAAAATTGACGGCCTAAGCAAAAATACTAGCAATATTCTTTTTTTTAATTGATTTTAAAAAAAATGACAGCGGAATGCATTACAATTCTTATTACACATATACACCACAATTTTTCATATCTCTGTTTGTATATAAAGTATGATAGACATCATTATCCAAAATACATGTATGAAGACACAAATATTTTGTCTTTATAACATGTGTCAGTTCTCACCACTATAACCAAAATACGTAATAAGAACAATTTAGAAGAGGAAAGATTCATTTTGGCTCATGGCTTCAGAAGAGTCAATCCATGGTTGATTGACTCTGAGACAGAAACTTCATAGCACAAGGGCTGCAGAGAAAAACTGGTCAGCTCATGGTAGCTGGAGAGCAGAGGGGTAGAGGGGTAGGGAGTGGGGAAGGGGCTGGAGAGAAAATAAACCCTTCTAGGGCATGCCCCCAAGGACCCCCTATTTCCTCCAACTAAGTCCTGCCTCCAGAAATTCATTCAGCCATCCATTTATTCAGCCATTCATTCAGCCATCTGATCTACCAATAAGATCAGAGCTCTCAAGATCCAATCACTTTTCAAAAGCCCCACTCTGAACCCATGAGACTTTGGGGAATATTTCAGATCCAAACCATAACATAGCATATGTAAGCATATATAGAAGAAGGCAAGAAAAGAGGAAACTTGTTGTGTTTAAAGTATACTTTTATAGAAAACTTCAACAAATGAGGAGTACTATGTTCTTTAGATGTCTACATAATATTTACCAAACTAAATCGAATTCTGGACCATTTAAAAACTTTAAGGAGAGCTGGGGTTGTGGCTCAGTTGTAGAACACCCGCCTAGCACATGTGAGGCCCTGGGTTCGATCCTCAGCACCACATAAAAAAATAAATGAATAAATAAAGGTATTGTACCCAACTACAGCTAAAAAATAAAATATTAAAAAAACTTTAAGGAATATAAAAGAATGACAATTGTACAGAAGCTATTTTTGCACTGCAACAAAATTAAGCTAGTAATCAATAATAGAAAAAGTTTAGAAAATATCCAAATATTTGAAAATCAAGCAATATTCAAATGACTCATGAATTAAAAGGAAGTCATTAGAAAACATTCTAAATTAAATATAATAAATAATAAAAACAAGAAACAAAACAATGTTAGATGCAGTTAGAGTAATGCTTTGAGGATAATTATAGTACTAAAATGCTTATATTACAAAAGAAAACAGATTTCAAATAAAGAGTAAGTTTTTGCCTTAAGAAATCTGGCCTGGGTACAATGGTGCATGCCTGTAATCCCAGTGGCTCAGGAGGTTGAGGCAGCAGGATAGAGAGTTCAAAGCTGACCTCAGCAAAAGTGAGGCACTAAGCAACTCAGTGAGACCCTGTCTCGAAATAAAATACAAAATAGGGCTGGGGATGTAGCTCAGTGGTCAAGAGCCCCTGAGTTCAATCCCCAGTACCAAAAAAAAAAAAAGAAAAGAAAAAGAAGAAGAAGAAGAAGAAGAAGAAGAGAGAGAGAGAGAGAGAGAGAGAGAGAGAGAGAGAGAGAAATTTGGGAAGGAGCAAATTAAATCCAAAGAAGATGAAAAAAAAGTCACAAAGGTCATAGTAAGAGTCAATGTAACTAATAGAAAAATCATAGAGAATATTGCTAAAAATAGAAGATGATTTTTCAAAAAGAACAATAACACTGAGAGAGAGAGAAAGAGGGAAAGAAGACACAAATTGCAAATATCATTTAAGCTATGGTATTTAAAGTATAATAAAAAAACTAATATCACACAGAGTGATGAGAAACTGGGTGTTTTTTCCCCTAAAATTGTGAAAAGGGTAAATATATTTCTTTTTTATATTCCTTCTTAACCTCATAATAGAAGTCTTAGCCAATGCAATAAAGTAAGAAAAAGAAATAAAATGAATGCACTTGAAAAGTGTCAAGAACTATGTAAATTTTCAAGAACTATGTGAGAAAGCTGAAATTTTGCCCTACTTGCAAACTAATCAGTTTGCCTGCCCTAGTTTCATGGGTACTAGCAGAAAGCATAAGATTCCTGGGTCAGAGGAAAGGATTTTATTGCATTATTAACAATTGCCAGAATATTAGCATTTTTCTTGTGTTGATCCTTCTGACGCAATTTCCTCAGAGTATTCCCTGAAGACAGCCAGGTGATATCTGCCAATGGTTAAGGCATCCAAATATTTTATACTGGTTGTCACTGATACCCAGTGGGCTAGAGATGAGGGGTGAATCCTACAAATAAAAGGCATAACAATTGATATGGTATTATAAGGCTATTTTCTGTTTTGAATATGGTGGTAGTTATATGACTATATGCATTTAACACAACTCAGAGAACTTTGTACTTTTAAAAATGGTAAGTTTTACTATGCCTGAACTATATCTTAATATTTTAATGAATAAACCACTGATTCATTTCAATGTCAGAAATTTGTCAAATGTTTTAGTGTCTTTTAGACAGAACCTATTCATAATCACTTAATTTTTTACTTAATGTTTTAATATTATTTTTGTATTTAAATGTTACATGACATGCAAAAAGAACAAATTTTGGAATCAAGGAGACTTGAGTAACAACCACTGCTGTCTCTAGGTATATGAATGAATCCCTCTATAGGGAGAGACACAGAAAAACCATTATCTAAAAATGAAGTCAATCCCAGTTTAACAAGTTGTTCAATTATTTCATCCTAATGGTCATCATTTTCTACATTTGCTTTGGTTCTGATTCTTCATTCTGGGTTTCATCATTATTTGATTCTTGTATGTGAGGATTATTTATGTGTTATACCTACATAATTATTTTAGACATAAGTAAATAAAAATTTAGTAAAACATGGTATTCCTATACTCCCTGAAATTCATGAGCATTTTTCAATTAATGGATTTACAAGCACCACTAAAGCTTTCCCCCCAACTCCATGAAAAAGAGAGACAAAAGCAATCACGAGGCTCAGAATTTAAGCAACTTTGCAGTTTTGTGCTAAATTCAACACTTTAGAACAGCCCAACAGTAAGTTAAGGGACCAAGTCTTGACTGCTGCACTTCTGTGATGGGATTAACTAGGTCTGACTGCTGTTTGAGGTCAAAAATACACAGTTCCAAATTGCCAGGCGAAGGGGAAAAGCAAGAGCTGGAGTAAAATTACAAGGTCAGAGCTGGACATAGATGCAGATTTGAGACAAAACAGACACGATGAAGGGGAAAGTGAGGATGGCTAAAGCTTTGGAAATCTGAAGCAGTCCTTCAAGTCCTGGTGCTCAAACCAGAGGTCAAAGGAGAAGCCAAGAGGAAATGCAACCCTTCAGACTTTCTTCGGAAAAAGGGTAGGGTTAGAGAGGCCAATTGCCAGCTTAGAGGGGAGAACCTATGGGTGAATATCTGGTTCTACCTGCAGTGCCTTACATTTTTTCTGATCCGAGTTCACGGGTGAACTTTGTCATGCTCCTTTCACTCACCTTGCCTCCTTACAAGGACCAGAACTGATCAGTTAACTCAGCTAAGCAGCTGATTTTGTGAAATGAAAAACCAATGTCAGCAATTTGTCCAATATTTTGATGTCTTTTGGACAGAGACTATCCGTGATCACTCTTGCTTAATGTTTCAAAATATTATTTTATATTTAAATGGAAAGGATACATGAGAAAAGAATGAATTTTGAAGTCAAGGTGACTTGAATAGCAATCACTGCTGTCTCTAGGCATATAACTTTAAATAATTAAAAATTTCCATATCTCAATGGGCCCATACACATAATAGAGTCAATAATGTTTACCTCCTGTGACAAATAAATGAAATGTTTATGAAGTATCTAATACATAGAAGACTCTTGATAAACAATAATAATTATTACTATTTTACTTTCTTCCTAAGTTGAAACTTGAATATTCTATAAATAATCCATCTAGTTCATTTAAGATTGATTGAGCAACTACTATGTGTCACAAATGCTCTTTAAATTCCATATGATCCAACAACAGCAGGAAAAAACAAAGTTTCTGTCCTCCTGGAACTGACGTACTGTTGGGTGATTTTTATATTATATGCCACCACGTAGATTCTTCACCCACTCAGCCCAGAGTAGAGTTCCTCACCCACTGCAGTTCCACAGGTAACAAGTAAGGTCACTGAAATATACCTACTGGGAGAATGATCTACAATTTCCAGAACACCTTCTGCATCAACATATTAGTAACCTGCTAAAGATAAAGATCCTGTTCTGAAGAATGGATAACATCTATAGAAAGAATAGAAACCTGAATTTTGCAGATCCTTTCATATAGGTCCCCCAGTAACATGGTTTTATGTTTCAGATTAATCACAGACTTCAGGAATTGAAGACCCACATGCCATCTTGAAGACCATGATCATGAGTCAAGAAGCTCAGTGTCATAAAGAGTGGAAAAGACTATAGTATTTAAACTGCCTTTGTAAAATGCACAGGCTTATTACCCATAGTTAATATTTCTGCAGAAGATGCTAGTGTGGTCAGATCTAATTTTTCAAGAAAAACTGAAATCAGTATTTCTACATGAAATTAAGTGTCTTTCCAAATAAGATACTTCAATCATACTGATTCAGCTCAGAGAACCTATCTTTCCAACCCTGTCAAGGCTTTAGAAGCCTACATTCTTACAGGGCAGTAAGTAATCTTTAACCCTTTTTTGTTTCAACACTGAATAAATGGTCTTAGCATTGCAAAAGGTCAAATGGCAAAAATCTACAATTCTGTGTGTTGGTTGGTTGGTTGTTTTTAATCTGAAAATCCATTTGTGACCCAACATCTAAGAATGATCTCTAGATCATGCAGGAGATCCCATAATTTGGGGAGAAGCTATAAAACTGGAAAAGAGATGGCTTAGAAGAAATAGGGTGTTCTCTCAACCTAATGTCTCACGGTCCGCCCTCACCCTAGCGTTACACATGGGGAGAATTTTTTGTAGTCCCAGATTCTGTATTCTCCCTTGGCGTGGCTGCAATGAGAACGCACATCTGTGAAGTGTTTGCCAGCATGTCAAGAGTAACGGGACTCTTGAAGCCATTTCAAATGTCATACCAATCCTAGTGCATAACATCTTTAAAAAGATTGTTGCTTTAGAGATCTTAATATTCTTTAAAAACCCCGAAATATAATACTTTTAGCCACTTAAAAGTGGAGTTCTTTTTCACTAAGCACAGTTGAACTTTTTAAACTTTTTACCAAACAAGCCTCTTTTTCGTGGTGAGCAAATAAATTAGCATGTGAGTCCTAAGTGCTCTTAAAATCGTTTTGCTATAGACCTGTCCACTGTTTAAAATTCTTGAATAAGGCTGAAAGTAAAGAAAGCCTTTCTCTGAAGGTTTATGAGCATTTTTCCATGAAGCAGAAGTCAAACAGAAGATCAAAGAGATCCAACAAAATGCTCCAAACTTGGAACAGGGCAGACTGAAGGGCAGGGAAAAGAAACCAACCTCTCCAGATAGTTTGGGAGATATGTCTTCTTATTTAAAAATAAAACAAAGCTAAAACATGATAGTCTGAGTGTATCAAACAGACATTTCTGAGCAATGTTATTAAAAGTGTTGGTCTTTGATATTTTACCCATAGCATCAAAGACATTTTAAGAGAAGTCATTCAACTGCAAATATGAACAAAATCAGGTGAGTTTCTTATCTTTATTCCTAATAACCGTTTTCTTTGGGCTTTCCTGAGTCTGCAGCGAGTGGATTTTTCCAGCCTCACAATGGATTAATGCACACTCTTGAAATGTCTTGGAAAGTATAACACATTCTGTAAATTTTGAATACTAATTAATTGAAGTTTTAGCTTTTGTAGCACTACCAACTTAAATGCCTGCTAAATCGTTTAAAATAGAAAAAGCAGAAGAAGTAAAAAGAATATATTTGCAAAAAAAGGCATGAATCTATCCAGCCATGATTAAGTCCCAATAAATCTGTTTTTAATTATTCATTGGTATTTAAATATATAGTAACTACTCTATTAAATTTAATTCTCTCTATTTAATGATAGTTATTCTAGATTTAATGATAGTCATTTGAAATATATACCCACAGATTATTAACAACATTTTAACAAGATTTTAAACCATGGGACATGAGTATGAATCCATCATATGTCAATAAATCAATTACTATTTAATGCAGAATGCCTGAATTGTTAAATCGAAGCATACCCAAGTGAGAATGCTTTGAAAGCATTTCAATGAAAAATAATTTGCCAGGGGGAGAAAATCCATCATGAACTGTTAGTACTATTCCAGAATAAAATTAAGGATATATAACTTTAAAATATATTTATTTTGTATGAAAATATGCATTTGGAGGAGCACATTAAATTTTTTTGATCGGGAGTTGATTTTGTCCAGAATGCCATTTTCACATTATAAGTCAAGTGGTTTTAATTTTTCTGTTGCCAATTAAATATGTACTAAAAATATTATATGCCATTTTATTCTGGGGATTCACAACCAGGTTTTTACAAAACATTCCCTTATATTGAGTAGAAAAAAAACCTTTTTTTTTCCCATAAGTTATGGTGCTAACCAAGTCACCATCTCTTAAAAAAAAACAAAGTCCATAATCCAAATAATTCTGTTTCTGGCCACTGACATGGTTCACTTCCTGAGATGGATTCTGGCCACCATATCTTTTTGGTGAGCTTGAATGACCCATGCCACTCCAAGTATCCTCTTCCACATCACTGGGGCATTTACTGGGACCAGAAGTGAAGCCTGGCAAATTTGAGTGATGTAAGAATCCCAACCTATAAAGCGTATCAGTGGACACTTTGTAGCATGTGCCGTTTATTAGGGTTTCCATTAAAAGTATTATGTTTCCATACTTTACAACCATAAAAGAGTAAATAATTTCAAAGGATTGCTTGATAGGAGACTTCTGTTTTAAATGGAACTTGGAAATATCTGGGAAATCACTGGAATAAATGTACTTAATAGACCCAATGCTGTGAAGTTCTTTTTAACTGTTTTCTTAAGCACATAAAAAGATATACCATTTCCTCCAACATTTTTTGAAATAGGTTTTGGTTTGGGGTTTTCTCTGTAACATTTGACTTATAAATATTTCTCACAATGCTTTCTTTCTTTTCTTTCCTTCCTTCCTTCCTTCCTTCCTTCCTTCCTTCCTTCCTTCCTTCCTTCTTTCTTTCTTTCTTTCTTTCTTTCTTTCTTTCTTTCTTTCTTTCTTTTTTCTTTCTTTCTTTCTTTCATGCTGGCAGTTCTTAACACCAATAAGTTCTGGCCTCCTTCACTGTTCTAAGCTACAGAATATGTTAGAGCTTGAAACCAGAAAGCAGCACTACATGCCATTGACGAAAACCTGCTGTACTACTTGATAAATTGGAAAATGTATACTAAATACCCCTTATTGAGATATTTCCTTTTATAGAGGAAACAAATTCCATTTATGGGACTAAGCAAATATTTCATCAATCTGCACTATATGGGGAAGCCAATACAACATTCTCTGCATGGAAGAGATTAGATCAGGTCAGTTTCGGAATAAAATCATTTCTTAGAAAATATTGCCAACATTAAATATTTGAAGAAAAGTTAAGTGGTCCATAAAATATTCACTTACATAACCCAATTGGAATCACTCAGGTTTGCTGTCTCTGATTCTCATTCTCTAGGAAATTACATGAATTTCTCCTTGATCTTGCTTGTGTAGACGTGACATTGGAGAGCACACTTTTTAAAGGGTTACTGGATTTTTGAGTACCAGCCAAAGGACATCAGCAATGCTAGCCATCAGATCATCTGTTAAGTGGATAATACCTAAGTTAAAAACTGCTTGATTATCTAACTGAACAAAGTGAAGGTCTCAGAAAGGTAGAGATGAACTTTTTAAAACTAAAAAAAAAAAAAATTAAACTATCAAGAATGACCCTTGGAACGAAGAAGAATGGGTGTTTCACAAAATCAGGTGGTTTTCTTCGACTTACTGAAGGAGGCACTAGTAATTGATAATAGCATCTACCAGTATTATATGCCTGGTTTGTACTGAATTCTTGATCTAATTTGTATTTTATTAGTTAGTTCTTGCAACACCATCTTTGTTTTATAGATGAGGAAACTGAGGCACATAGAGATTGAGTAATTTTCCCAAGATCACAGAATTAGTGATCTTAGTTTCCAAATGTTGCATCCAAATTATGCTATTTTTTTAACCCAAATCTGGCTGAGTTTAAAGTTTATGCCCTTAACTACCATGCCTGGTATCCTTTCTGCTTCAGAATTGGGTAGGGCCAAAGATCAAAGCCCAGAGCCAAACCTAGAAAGAAGGTTGACACTTAAGAGGTAAGAATGGCATCAAGAAGTAAGTTATTCACCAATTGTTCTTAGGGCCAGGCTTCCTCCTAGCAGAGTAGGTTTGGTTGGCAGGGAACAGAAGCGGGAGGTGAATTGGCAGCCTTTTGGATTTGGTTAAAACAAAACAAACAAACAAACCAAAGACCTAGTTTCCAAATGCTGTTAAGTAGAAGATTAAAGCTACACACTCTCCCTAGGGTATGAGCCAGGCCCAAGCCTCTGTGTGGTGGGCAGCTGCAGAATTCACCTAACTGAGGTGCTGGGTGAAGAGGCTTAAGGTAGGAAAGGGCAACAAAGACCCGTCTTAAGGGGGTCATGGCCTTGCCCTTCCCAGAAAAGTCACTGCAGGGAGACACTAGTGGGGAGAGTCTGGGAAAGAAGCAGATGAGGAATCTAGAGCAATTAATCACCTTGCCTGAAAAGGAAGTACAGATCAGAAACCAAAGGGGAAAAGCCGGGCTTTGCTTCTACAAAGCACTCAATCTCCTGAAAGAAACAGCATAAATAGAGTCCTATTTGCCAATGAAGGTTTCTAAATGTTTAAACTAGTCGGTAACACCACACAGATGGAACAGCTAATGCTGGCGGAAGTTAATGATTTGTACCACAGTCACTCTATGCATCGGAGATAGAGCAGATGTAAACCCCCAATCTCTGGATTCCCAGATCTGCACATAAACCATCAAAAATACAAACCTTCTAGCCTCAAAATCTGTCCAGCCCTTTGTCTACTGTGTGGTCCCCTGTCAACCTCCAGCATTGCACTAGCCAGAGGGATCTTTTCCCCTTACACAGTGTGTAAGTCTTGCTGAGCTACATGACTGGGTCTCGGTGGTTTTTCTTTTATTCTTCCATTCATTTGACAAATATTTATTGAGTGTTTACTATGTGTCAGGCACAGTTCTAGATGTTGGGGACACAGTGGTGAATTAGCCTTTGTTCTCCTGGGGTGCAGATTCTAGGGAGTGAGGCAGGTGACACATAGCAAACACGTCAAGAAAACGTCAGAGAGAAAAAGTGTTCTATAGAAAAAAAAAAAAAAACACCCAGAATGACAGGTTAGAAAACGACAGCAGGCAATACCTGAGCTGGAGGAGTCAGAGACAGGCTCTGAAAAGGGATTCCTGAGCTGAGATCTGAATGCCCAGAAAACATCAGCCACATGAAGGGACGTCTTCACCAAGGCACATCCTACAAACCCCCATGTTATTCCTCTATTACCCGTATTTCCTCCTACCCAAGATAATTTATTATTTTGCAGAAGAATAGAAGGGATTTCCTTCTAGGAATAGAGCAAAATATTGTATTCTGAATTTTAAAGTTTCAGTAGTAAATTAATGATATTAAATTAATAGCTATTAATGATATTAATTTTTATCAATATGAAATCCCCTACTTGTTTTACAACAGATTAAGACAGAGCAACCTTATCAGAGAGCTTATTGTAGAAAGGAATGGAGTGGTTCACAGAAGAGCCCAATGGCATGACCAATGTCATATCCAGAGTATGCCCAAATTCCTCTGTCTGTGGTTTGCCACTGTCACCATCTTCCCAATTTTATCCCAACTGATCTCCCAGCTTCCCAAAGAGAAGGTAAGAATGGCATCAAGGAGTAAGTTATTCACCAGCTGTTCTTCCAAAAAGAAAGTCTGGTCACCACTGCCCAACCTTACCTCACTCTTAAGTTACAATGGCCTGTAACCATGGATTGTAACAGACTGAATTGACCCCTGTCCCCAAAAGGCATGCATTAAAGCCCTGACCCCCAATGCAACTGCATCTGGAGATTAAGGCCTTCAAGAAAATAATTAAGGCTAAAAGAGATCTAAGGCCCTAATCCAACAGGACTAGTGTCCTTATAAGATGAGGAAGTGACATCAAAGCATTATCTCCACACGTGCACTAAGAAAAACCTATATGAGGCCACAGCCAGGAGGCACCTCTGCAACCAGGAAGTGAGGTCTCACCAGGAATCAACCCCAACAGCACCTCATTCTGGACTTCAAGCCCCAGAACTGCAAGAAAATAAATGTCTGTTATCTAAATATACCTATTCCAGTGTTCTATTCTGGAAGCCTGAGTAGAAGACCATCTATCTGCCCAGGTCACTTTTCTCTCTGACACACTGACATGCCACCTGTTCTGCTCCTTTCCCCTACTTCTCTACAGCTGCACTAGTGTCCTGTTGCTCCTAGTGCCTGAAACATTCTTGCCCAGAGAGCCACAGGCTCTCTTCCTTCGCTCCATTTGGGCTTTGTTCTAATATCCCTGAATAGTGTGAGACCTTCTCTGACTACCTATAGTTAAAATGACAAAGTCAAGTAATATTCCATTGTGTGTGTGTGTGTGTGTATCACAATTTCTTTATCCATTCATCTATTGAAGGGCTTTTCGGTTGCTTCCACAGTTTAACTATTGTGAATTGAGCTGCTATAAACATTGATGTGGCTACATTACTATAGTATGCTAATTTTAAGCCCTTTAGGTATAGGCCGAGAAGTGGGATAGCTAGGTCAAATGGTGGTTCCATTCTAAGTTTTCTAAGGAATCTCCATACTGCTTTCCAGATTGGTTGCACCAATTTGCAGTCCCACCAGCAATGAATGAGTGTGCCTTTTCCCCCCACATCCTTGCCAACATTTATTGTTGTGTGTATTCTTGATAACTGCCATTCTGCCTGGCATGAGATGAAATCTTATAGTAGTTTTGATTTGCATTTCTCTAATTACTAGACATGTTGAACATTTTTTCATTATGGCATTTGCAGGTAAATAGATGGAGGTGGAGAATATCATGCTAAGTGAAGTAAGCCAATCTCAAAAAACCAAAGGCCAAATGTTCTCTCTGATAAGTGGATGCTGATCCATAATGGGGGCGGGGAGGGAGCATGGGAAAAATGGAGGAACTTTGATGGAGCAAAAGGGAGGAAAGGAAGGGGAGGGAGTATGGGGATAGGAAAGATTATGAAATGAGAAGGACATCATTACCCTGGGTACATGTATAACTGCACATATGGTGCAATGCTACATCATGTACAACCATAGAAATGTAAAGTTGTGTTGCAATTGTGTACAATGGATCAAAATGCATTCTGCTGTCATATAAGCCTAATTAAAATAAATTTAAATAAATACAATGACAAAGCCTCTAGCAGTCTACAGCTCATCCTATCCACAGCACTTACTTGCCATATAATAGCTAATTAACATTTATTTTGGCATATTGTCTGATTCCTCTTACTCTCATGCCTGCCAGATCCTTGAAGCCAAGGATTGGGTGTTCGTATCCTACCAAATGGGAAGAGAGAAAGGAGGTCATTGGTCAGATCGACACTTAGCTAACTGGGGACAGTTCTATCAAGTTTGTTGACCAGTTTCTTAGATTATAAATTATAAATTCTAATAAAATAACATAACAAAAAATACCTTAAAGAGTTCAAAGTGCAGAAAGGAGGTACCTGGTGGAGGGCCTGTCATAGAGTAGACATTCAGCAATAATTTATGAAATAGAGTCATTGTTTCCATAACCATCATCTCCATAATCTAGTGGCTCCTCTTTCCGAACTACTATCATCTGATTATCATTATCTGGAAGTTTCACAAGTCAGAGAGAGCAGGGATCTACGGGCTGACCACACCTAGAATTATGCTTGTCATAAACCCTCAGGAAGTACTTGTGGAATTAATTGGATGAATGCTAATGTAGCAGAATATCTGAAACTCTTCAACATAGCCCATTATGAGATCTCCTTTGATTCAATTTAGTAGGTAAATAAGCTTTCTTTATTTGCTTGGCTCTGAGCATAGTGTTCAGATCAGTCCATATACCAAACCACCATATCTTCGTCTTTGAGGAAAAGAAAACTCAGAACTTCTTACATGGTAGAATGAGAAGACATTCCCACAAAACAGAGTGATAGCCCTTCATGTGTGTATTCCATCAGCTGTATAAAACACACAGGCGCATTTACCAAAACATTGTTCTAAAACTTCACTTTTTAAGTGAACCATTTTTAATGCAATAGAGATTATTGAATAAAAAAAAAAGAAAATGATTGAGAAGGAGCCTTGTGTAAAATAAAAATTCTATCTGCACAAATAATTCATTCTGAGAGTTGGGGTAGTTTTCCTTTGT
>NW_025999853.1:41067942-41087000 GCF_001458135.2 Marmota marmota marmota | reverse complement strand
TGTGTGCGTAAGTGCGTGCGATTTTCTTAGAACAGAAAGTTTTACTATTGAAATCGGCTGTATTGTGTACATGGTAGTCACTTTTCAGCAATGGCTTGTCTGTCGGCTATGTGGGTATCTATTTTGACTGTCTAGGATTTATTAAGAAACAGAAATGCCATCAAAATGGAAGTTGTACCCAGGGGAAAAAAATCCTACCATGCTTGTGTCCAAATAGGTTGGAAATGATATAAAAATGTGCCATAATTTACGTACATAAATGTGTGGGCAATTCATCCAGGGAGTGGCAAGTGCATAATTCTACTGAGAAAAAAAAATAGTGTACATCAAGGAAATTTGACCAACAGCCAAAAACCATTAATCTCTTCATGACCTTGTAAATATCTCAAGACAAAGCTTGTCATTTCATTCTTCCCTCAAAACAATATATTCTTATTTATAAAGTTATGAGAGAATATAACTTTATACCATACTTGACATATTACATGGCTATACGGCCACCTTGAGAAGATTTCATTCTTAAAAATGAAGACATTGATAAATCAACAGCCACACAACTCAAGGATAGTGATTTAAGTGTGATCACAGCCCTCAGACTTATTGTGATTGTGATTCTCATTCATCTTGCCATGGTCAGCAACTCACATTACAGAAACCTCTGTATGTAATACATCACCAATAGTCAGCTCACCAACAAGGAGAAGCGACTTCAAAAACAGCATTGAATTGTTTCAGATGTGGGAGGTAGGAGCAAATTCTTCAGAATTAATGCAGATACTTTAAATTTCACACTAAAAGAAAACATTTGTGTAGTTGTCCAGGGAACTTAGTAGCTGTTGGCTGTGGTTAGCACAGGGTTGGAGCATTCCACGTGCTAACATTGTTAAGTGGTAACCCTTCCCAGCATGTGGATTTACCAGAAGCCACTTAGCACTCTTCAAATCCATAGCTTGATAGGTTTTTCATGGAGAGCTTCCCTAAAGATATTTTCTCCTCTGGACTTCTATAATTCTATATCTTACACACCTTAGCAATAAAGCACAATGTGTTACTTATTACCACTTCTGAAATGAATAATCAACATTATAACCACTTCTGAGATGAAGAGGCACTTTTCCCACCTTGAAACATTTCTTCAATAAAGTCTAAACCAAAGTATTTTTTTCTGTTTATCTGGACATGAATTGAAGCAGCCTTGCAAATAATAATTTAAAATTCACTCAAGTGATGGTTTAGCTATATTATTTTCTTTCCCACTTCAATCTCAATAAATATTTACAATGGGGAGTGTGTGTTTGTGTGTGTGTGTGTGTGTGTGTGTGTGGAGAAAGAGTAGATTATGGGTCAGATTAAGATTTTTCCTATTTGAAAGCATACAAATGGCCAAAAGGTTTATGCAAACTGCTCAATGTCACTAATTATCAGGAAAATGCAAACTGAAATTACTATGTCACCTCATTCCTGTTAGAATGAATATTGTAAAAAAGACAAAAATAGAAAATGCTGGTAAGGATTTAGAGAAAAAGAGAATATTTGCACACCAGGGGCAGGAATGTAAATTAGTACAACCATTCTGGAAAACAGTATAACATTTCTTCAAAAAATTAAAAATAAAATTACCATATGATCCAGCAATCCCACTTTTGGATATTTATCAGTCTGTCTGATAAATAGAGATAATCTGCAATGTGTTTATGAAAGCATTATTCAGATATGGAATCAATCCAAGTGTTCATCAACAGATGAAAAGATAAAGAAAATGTGGCATATAGACACAACAGAATGCTACTCAACTTTAAGGGGAAAAAAAATAAAGGAAATTCTATCACTTGTGACAACAAGGATGAACTTGGAGGACATTATGCTAAAGGAAATAAGCCAGGCACAGAAAGACAAACACCTATGTGATCTCACTTATATGTGGAATCTAAAGAACTCAAAGTTGTAGAAGTGGAGAATAAAATGGTGGTTTCCAGAGGCTGGGAGTGAGAATGGGATGAAGACATGGTAGTCAAAGGGAACCAAGTTCCAGTTACACTGGAGGAATAGGTTTTCAAGATCTATTGACAGCATGGTGACCCTAGTTAATAATAATCATATTGTATATTTCACAATTGCTAAAAAGAGTAGATTGTAAATGTGTTCACTGCCAAAAAAAAGTGTTAAGTTATATGAGAAGCAGAATAGTCAGAGTACCTAACCTGGTCCTGATTCCTAAAATATGCAGCTCTTGAATCTATAGAGTGAAGACAAGACATAGAATTCACAATTTTCCTTCCAGGTTCAGACAGTGCAGTAGGTCATAGTATCTGTACTTTCCAGGGAGCAAAAGAAAAATGAAGCCAACAAAATCAGCACTGCTGACCAAATTATCCAGGACCTGTCCTTATTCTCTTTCTCTGCATTAGCGATGACTTCTGACAGTTCCTAAAACCAAAGCAGCCAATACCATCACTGTGGAAATCGGGGTTGTGACTGGCACTGAGAGAGCGAGCACCAGCTGGGAGCTATATATTAACCTGTGCGAGATGCAGAGCGGAAACGGGAGATGGAGAAGGAGAGTTAGCAAAAGGTAGTAAATCACACTCCGGGGTCAAAACCGCATCCTACGGAGGAGCCAGAGAATGATTGTTTTCTCCTGCAAACCTCCTCTCACAGAACACAGAACTCCTTGGATTTATGCATGAGTTTTGACAAAGCTGGATGGTTCCCGCCCTCTGGGAACACTAAAATACTTTCATGAGGAGGGCAAACCATTCAAACAGGGCAACCCAAGGTGTCCAAAATGCAGAGCCACAAGTCACACACCAGGGCTGGGGCTGGGGCTCAGTGGTAGAGCGCCCGCCTAGCATGTGTGAGGCACTGGGTTTGATCCTCAGCATCACATAAAAATAAATAAATAGAATTAAGTTAAAAAAAAAAAGTCACACACCAAACCTTTATGCAGCTGGCCCACAAAGGCCCCTACTAAAGAAGCCATCAGAGGGCCAACTCCTCTCGTTTGGCCACAGCAAAGCCAATTCAGTTCAGTGTGTTCCTGCTCAATAGATTTTAGTTCCATTTTTTTAAGTGACATATTTAAGTGAACTGTTTTCATGCTCACTACCCCGAATTTATTTACTCAGTCATTTCTAAAGATTCCAGGCCTATAGACCATTGAATTCACATGGCAATTTTAAGAATTACTGAGTAATTCTTAAAATCTCATTACTAGAGTGTGACATTTATCTGAAGTCAAATCTAGCAAGGAAAAAAGAAAAAGATGTGATGGCAATAAACTACTATTGAAACAGAATCATAAAGTTGGATGACAAACAATAGGGTATTGTAAATGATGCCCTCCCAAAAAGGCTCTCTCTGATAGCCACAGCTAAGGAAAACATATGATAACAATAAATATGATTTCCACGACGCCACAGCCCTTTCACCACTCCTTCCATGTGGGGATGATAAGCAATAGCTCTGTTCTGCATTTTTTTGTTAAAAAAGAAATTCTTCTTGGCAAATAATAAATTTATAGCAAGGGAATTTCTTTGTGACTCAAGCTTCTATTTCTTCAACTTACTGCTTTAAAGGACATAAATTCTATTGGTCTCTGTATGGAAAGTTTGTCAGGGCAACTTGGAATCAGTGGGAATTGGTAAATGAGTTTAAGAAGAAAATATGCAATTCACTTCTGAAGCTTTTCAGCTCTCTGCACTATTCCTAGCCATTTCAACCCAAGATGTGAGTTCATATGACTTCAGTCAACACTGGATTAGGCAATGGCCCACATTAATTCATGATATTTGGATAAAGAAAGATCAATTGAAAAAAAATAACATGGCAGGCACGAATGTATGTATATCATGTCAGTCATCTGTATATATATTTCAGAATACCATACCCTTATTTACATTCTAGAAACTGTTTCATTCTTAAAGCTATTTCAGCATTAAAATGGATTTATTCTTCCAGTGTTTGAGTACAAACAGGGTTCATATCATAACAGAGATACTCCTTGTATATGGTTTATTTTACTTACGCAAACACTTCAGTGATTTTTAAAAATCAACACTGCCCAAGCAATTAAATATTTTCTTTCAAAAGAAAAGAGTACGTAATTATACAAAGCAACCAAATTATTTGAAAACTACCAGAATTAATTTTGCCATCTACAGTTCATTAGTAAGTAGTTTTGAACTTACACAACCTCAACTATTATCCTGTCCTTTTAAGACTGTCTAAATTGATCCTATGCAAAGGGTGTTCTGTGGACATACTGACTCCGAAGCCAACTGTCACTGCACTGCAAAGACAAACACAGAAACAGAGTGAGCATTCAGAAAGCTGTATAAAAAGTTTACAGATAATTTCTTTTGGGGTGTCAAATCTAATAGTAAATATTAGAGGCTTGCACTTTGTGTGATTTGGGGTTTTTTTTAGTTTAATATTATCTAGAATTACACTTTTGTTTTATTCTACTAAAATATCAGTTCACGACTGATTGGAAATTTAAAAATTGGTCCTTTGAAGATAGTTTGAGAAGCACTGGTCTAAACAAAGCAATCTGAATACGCAGGTAACTGTCTTATGAATTAAATGTAGCTTTTTATTCACATGTATGCTCACTCATAGTCACACACACAGGCAGGCATGCGTGCATACACACACGCACACATGCACACACACACACACACACACAAGTTCTTATCTATATAACAGATTAGCCAGCTCAACACAAACAAAGCTCAAAGCTCAGTGAATCAACGAACTCGTTTCCTCAGTCTCTCCAGATGTGTTTCAGCTGAGGAGATTGTTGAGGAATAGGTAAGGCTTGATTAAGCGATTGAAGCAAATGGATTGTTTGGGTCTTGGTTCTGTTTTTACCTTCCTTCCAACCTTCCCTCTCTCCCTTCTGCCCTGCCCACCCCTCCTTTTTTCTTTTCTCCTTTTTGTTCTTTCTTTTCTCTGTAGAGGCCGCATTATCTTCTTTCTCTTTAAAGAGTTAAACCAAGAGCCCATGTTTACACACATCAATAAAATACACCAATAAAACTCACTGAGGTGAAGGAAGGAGGAAAAAAAGTTGAGCGATGTGCAAAGAAAAAAAAAAACATGGCTGAGAAACACAGGTAAACTAGGATCTGGAGACAAGGGTCCACCAAACAAAGGAAAGATTCCTGCATGAATTCTCAGAGGAATCTCCCCCCACCCACACCCCAGAGCTTTTATTAATATAGTTTAACCATCTAGGGAAAAAAAAGGATTTTTTCCATCCAATTTTTTTTGGGGGGGAGGTACTGAGGATTGAACCCAGGGGTACTTAACCACTGAGCCACACCCCCTGCCCTTATTTCTTATTTGGAGACAGGGTTTCACTAAATTGCTTAGGGCCTCTATAAATTGCTGAGGCTGATCTTGAACTTTTGATCCTCGTGCCTCAGCCTCCCAAAACACTGGGCCAAATTTTTGAAGAACTCTTCTTGGTTGTTCACCCGTGAAAATCTCAAGAAACTTTAAAAACTTCTAAAACTCAGTAGGGAGCATTCCCTTGGAAGCCTTTGGGAAGGAAACTGGTGAAGCCATCCGTCCCTTCCCCTCCCCACTGCTGAACTGCCACACATCACAGGCTTTCCTTGGGCCCAAGTCATTTCTCCTGGACTGAAATATGGGTGGGTTAAAAATAGGACGCCGGACAACCACATTCCTCCCCGAGTGCTGCCCTTTACACAGCCCATGAGACAAGGCAGATTTGTCCTCCTCACCTGTTCTGTTCAATGTTACACATGTGCCCAAGGAACTCCGGCAACTTTGTGTTTCATTTCACAATCAGCACAATGAGCTGCCCAAGCTCACAAGAAAACACAAGAGAAATGAATCTGTATCCCTTAAGCTCTGCGATTCATTTTTCTTTTTCGTCTGTTCTGAAAACCAAATTCCCTGGGTTGGGGTTTTCGACTACAATTTTGTCTTCTGCACTTTTCTCTACTCCCCACCCCCAGGGTCTTTGGCTCCAAATCAAGTGGCCAGGACCAAGTTCCAAAGCTGCTACGTTTCTTAGAGATTTCCCTTCTTTTCCCAGATTTTTCTAAGCTCCAGTCTTTGTAGGAGGGCATGTGCCTCCAGGTGGGGTTCTGACTGCAAGTATTGTGCCTTGGCCCCCACCCCAACTGCAGAAGTTTATTTGAAGTATGTTACTCTTTGCCTGCTTCTTAACTAGAGGCCCGATAGTCTTACAATGTCATTTTTCCCCTTACTGTAAATCAAGGGACAGCTGTCTTTGGAATAAATTCCAAATACTTGGTCTGGAAATGAACTTCGCCGTGGGTCCCTCCTCCATTCTGGCTGACATTTCCCCATTAATTTCTTTTTCTCTTTCATCCATTCATTGGCTGATGAGTCTATAAATACACCTCATCTGCTTTTACTTTGCTTTTTAAGAATAAACTGATACCAAACACACTGTCTTAATTACATCCACAGGCAAAGCCTAACAAGTTTGAATGTTGTCACAATATAGTTTTAAAACTTGACATTGCTAATTATGCCAGCTGTGATAAAACTGGGAAATGAAAATCTTAACTTGGGAATGTGTAAATGAGTGATTCATCCAAAAAGGCATTTTAAACATTAATCCATGAGAATACCCAGAAACCTACCAGGCAAAAGAAGGAAACAATACAGGAAACTGAAGAGTGGCTTGGTAAAGAAGCAAGGAAACCGTGGCCCTGTTCCTCTTGCCCGTGACACCTCTGAAACCGAGCAAGTTAGCTCTCCCAAATTCAAATCAGACTCGGGAGAACACGGTCTCGTTCCATTCTTGAGTGTCTGCATTATGAGGTGGCTGCTGATTCATGAGGATCTGAATCATAGGGTGCATCAGCAAGAAAGACACAGGACAAATTCTGATTCATTGCTAGAAGACTTGGAATCAGTGGGGGAAATTCTACTTTGGTGGTGGAGACAAGATTAAAGAAATGGATAAGGTATCACTCACAAGTTCTAGGCAGAAAATTACTGATTTACAAACCTTCAGCTGAGATGGTAGGACTGATCAACTTCAGGTAACAGTAGAGTGGGCTTGTTGGGCTAAATTCACATTCTGAATTTTGTAAAGAAATTCTTGTTTTCCTGAGCTGTTCTCACATAAGACACATTCTTATTTGAAAAAAAAAAGTAATGAAAAGATGAACATCCATTTTTGAGTGGGAAATAAAAGTCAGAAGAAAGTTTGCAAGATCTCAAACTATCATAGTGCTCCAGTTCTCATACACAAAGAACCACAGGAAAAATAGCAGTTAAAATACATTAAGTGATGTGTGAAAATTGGTAGACATATCAAAAAAAGTTTTAAGCTAGCCAAAAGAAGAAAAGACTTACAGGTAGCTGAATGGCTTTGACATTGATAGAGAATTAAGGGAAGAGTAGTGATCAGAATCCCTGGTCAATCAAACTCTGTGCCGGGCACTTTTGCATAAATACTTAATTCTCTTTGTAACAACTCAGAAATGAATGTAACTTTGAAAGAGAGATATACAGATGGTCCTCAGCTATCATGAAGTCAAATTTCATGTAACATATGTAGATAGCTTCAAACAACTTGCTGTACACAGAAACCACCATTTTGCACATCAACTGATGAACAAACTTTTTGAGATGCCCCCTGGTGGTAACTTGACAGCTAATAGTTTAGTATGGCAGAAGCACTGTCAGACTGATAGTACTGTGGATTCATGAAATCAGTTTGTTTCTCCTCTGGGCACAAGAGGAAAACTACACACATTTTCCAGCTTTCTTGCTTTCATATGGGATCTTATGACTAACTGATGACCAATGGATATGAGCAGATGTGATGCATGTACTTTTAGCCCTGCCCCTTAAAAAGACCTGTTAGATTGTGCTGGTTCTCCCTCTTTGATCATCAGGTGCTGGATATAACAGATCAATCCCCAGCTTCCCTGTGTGAGGCCCTAATAGAGGGTGAGCCACTAAGGGAAAATGCCAGGACTCCTGAGCCCCATCTTAAAGGATAGCTTTCCAAGTAAGATAGCCCCGTAGGTCTCTATGTGAGCAAAATAATTGAACTAAACCACTGAAAGTTTGTATGTTGTTTGTAACAGCAGTAATTAACAATGACTACCCTAACAAATAACTCCTGCTATAGAGTGTTTCAAACAAAAATATTTCATTGTAATTTGCCACTAAAATGGTGGAAAATTGAAAAATAAAGGTATAGATATTAGTAATGAAAGTATAATAAATTTCATATAATCCAGAAAAAGATGAAAATTACTCATCAGGTTAAAAGTGATAAATCTTAACCTCAGCCAGACCCTTACTTAAATAGGCTGTCAACTGCAAAAATAAAATAAAATAATTATAGAACATATAGGAGATGCTAAAATTTAAAACATTCAAATAATGTGTTTGAAAGCAAAATTTCCATGGAAACAGGATCTTTCCCCCTCCCTGCCTTTTAGACTAAATCCATTGTTTCACTACCTTACAATCAAATTGAGAACATGTTTTCAGGATCAAAAGTATAAAAGTGCCTAATTCCTCACTTTCAAATAGGAAAAAAAAAATTTAAAAATCAGAGAAGTTGAACAATTACCCCCAAAGTCATGTTAGTAAATAATAGGTCTAAGATTCATTCCAAGATTTGCTGCAGCCAAAGCCTTGTTCTTTATATTTTTACCTCACTGCCTCTCATCTCTGTAAAAATTTGGAGGTCTGCCTATCTTTGAAGAAGAAAACATATAAAATGATCTTACAGCGCCCCCTTTGAGAGCTTTGATTGTAGGATAAAGATATTCTCATGTTTTAATATTATGAATGCTGGAGCCTTGTGAAGAGTATCCCTTGGCTACCCAGTGGATGAAAGCCCAGAGATATGGCTTTGGTCCGCTATGCCACACTGCCTTTACAAAACAACATTATTCCTATGAAGTATTTCCATTAATTTAACGTGGAAAATAAAGTTATAACAACATTAAAGAGTATGCTACAGTTTCATGCTCTACACTGTTGGCAGAAAACTTGGCCTCTGTCCCAGAATTCTGCCCCAACTGGCCATGTCTCAGGAGGAAAGAATTCCCCCCATCTTTCTACAGCAGCCCATTCTGCTTAACTCAGACCCTCACAGAAGGGTGTTGATGAATACAAAAGGTTTCCAAAGAGAGAACTGGCAAACAGAAAGCTTGGAGACACCCTACCTCTTGAAAAGAAGAGAAAAATTAAATTATTTATTAACATCATAATGGCCCTTAGAAGAATGTCATAAAAGCATCCTTTGTCACCACTGCCATACCAAAGCGAATGTGTATGAAACGCTTCAACTGGGAAAATACTTTTTTCATCACCCATCCAACAACTCTGACTTCATGTAGTATTTTGAGAGTCCACTTTTACAATAACTCAGTTCTGCAGTATTTTGGACTAAAAAAATGTGTATGAAGTGGTTAAACTTTTGTTTGTGGGTGATATCAATGCAAAAATAAGCTTTAGAGAGTTGCCAGCAACCATCTACCTCTGTACCCATAACCACTTCCATAGCTTCAGGTCTGCCAAGATTTTTGCATGATGAATAATTCCCGTGAAGTTTCCCTGGCTGTGCCATCCATACAAACCCCCAATGGCTCATCCACTTCTCTGTAAACACCAGAGCCCTCCCTGTTCATGGCCTGGGGCTGTGTTTAAAAGTGGAAACTGAGACATGATGATTGACTGAGAGTAGGAAGAAGTGGAGGGGTGGGCACCCTCAGGATGAATATTCATGTAGATACGATGCAAGTAAAATCCTGCTGCTCAAAAACCCTCCTGAGAAGAAAGTTGGGCACCAGGGGAAATGAATTATCCATAAAGTAGGGACTACAATATTATTGTATCAGAGTATTGTGAGCTCATGAAGTTATTGTGAGCATTAAATGACATGTTATTTACCAGGCACATAATAAAGACTCCATTGAATACTATCTGTATTTTCTTTTTATTGTTTTGAGCATGGGGGCAATTTCAAAAACACTGATATCTATTGTCAACTTGATTCTTCAATGGTAAGACTAAGGTGTGCAATATGAGGTGAACTGTGGGGGTGGGAGCAGGTGGAGTGGTGAGAACAAACACAAAGCTGGAAAGAATCAAAAGAAGAATCTCCACCTAGGCTTTCATTCATGCTCAGGGGGAAGGAATGCCCAGTGACAGATGCATCTCCATGAAATTGCATTAGGAGAGGCATTTCCTGAAGAAGATGAGGGACACACTTTGTGGTTTCTTTTTTATTAGACAAAAAAAAAGGCATTGAAGTAAAACTGCAGCTACCAAAATACCACATGGCCTTAACCCTCATACTTATGATTCTCACAGAAAATTTCCATGGCAAGAATAGCACAAGACTTACTGACTGAATGCAAGGAAGTTAACCAAATTGTTCTGACACATTCTTAGAGTACTCCACCAAAATCTAAATTCCATGCTTAACTCTTAAACTGTTCTCTAGTTCCCTGAGATGCAGAATAGAATGAGTCACTTATGAAAATAATAAAATGACCTTCATTTCATAAAAATTTGTTAAGTGCTTACTATGCTATCATGTATCTGTCACTTGGAATATAAAAATAAATAGGATAATTCTTGGCCATAAAACAATATTAATTCAGTCTAGAAGACATATATATCAACAAAACATAGTAAAGCATTTTAGTAAGTGCAATGCAGATATCCAATACATATTATGAGTGTACAAGTGTAGAATACTTAAAATATTAATTATTTCCCTATGGTCCAAAGGATGAATATGGCCCATAGGGATTGTATGTGTTGGGATTTTTCATTTTGGTTAAGTGGAAGAAGTGGAGGGGCAGGCACCCTCAGGATTTATTAAATCATATTTAATAAATGAATAGTTGCACGCAATTCCCTCCCCAAAACCGTCACCTGAAATTGAGTAACAGATGCTCCTTTTAAATGAGACATGTGTTCTCCCATTTACTACTTTCTCCAGTATTTCTTACCAAGATACCAAGGTGCCATTCATTTATCTTATCAATCTAGGTCTACATAAGCAGTTGAGTTTTTCACTTCTGACATAAGAATAGGTGTTAGAGAAGCATAAATTTTCTTCTTAGGAATAAGCTCACTTGTAAAAATAATAAATTGTTTAGGGAATAGGTGTGAAAGAAATGAAAAATGAAGGGAAAACCACATTTTTATATTCACCCATATACTTACCATTTGGAGTGCTCTTGATCTTTCTGTTGGTCTAAGAACCCCTCTGGTCATTTGCCTTCTATTAAAGGAAATTCTTTTAACATTTCTTAAAGTGAAGGTTTCTTATTCTTTTAATTAACCTGCACAATTTATTTTATCTTCATCTTTGAAAAGTTTCTACACTGGGTATAGAATTTTAGGCTGGTAGTTTGTTTTTTGTTTTGTTTGTTTTAACACTTAAATGATGACTTTCCATTGTCTTTAGGTCTGCATGATTAGTGACAAGAAGTTGGTTGTTAGAAAATGAGGGTAAGAAGAGCATTTCCAGTAGGAATGATCACATAAAGCCAAAACAAATAGATGAGCAATAGTAGTCACAAGTATCAGAAAATACCAACATGATGTTATGCACCAAAGAAGTAAACACTGGAAGGACTTAGGGGTTCCCCGTGATGGAAGGAGAAATGTGAGGGTTCAAGTTCTAGCCTATTACTGACTGTGTAACCTTGAGTAACGTTTCTGTGCTTCAGTTTTCTCACTTTTAGAAGAAGAGATCTTCACCATTTTTTTTTTTATCCAATAGTGTGTTTCAAGGTAAGCATGTTTCTGTAATCAAGTTCAGTGGAGGTAGATGACTCTTCCAGCTGGAGTTGTTGTTTTGTTTTTTTTTTTTTTTAGAGAAAATAGGTTAATTAGTGACAAGTACTTTTTGATCACCTGCTGCATGCCAAGATTTGTACTCAGAGCTCTAGGTACATTATCTTTAATCCTTATAGCAATCCCTATTACAGAGATTAGGAAAAAGATTCATAGTTTGTCAAATGTCACATGGTCAAATGTCACATGGCCAAATGTGGTGGAGACAGGATCTGAGCCAAAGTTTGTTGACTATAGTTAGCGGCTTCTCTCCTGTCTTAAAGCTATGTCTTTAACGCTCCTTGAGTAGTTCAAATGTGCATCCAGGGCCACGGCACCAACTAGAAAGGTCAAAAGTAGGTTTGAGACAGCCACCAAATAATAAGTTACACCTTCAACAACACTTCCCTTCACCCTGTTCTGGAAGAGGATGCATTCAAGAGGAGACCTCCTTAGGGACCTTCTTAATTCAGCAAATGGTCAATTGCACTATTTAGTCTTCTGTGTATCTTTTGCAATAAGTAGATATTGACTGAAAAACCTTAGGAGTACATTTATGTAAATACAGCAAGATTTTACTCTAAGCATTGCTATCAATTAAAGCCTTACTAGGGTCTAGGTACTATACTGAGCACTTTACTTGTATTATCTCAATTAATTCCCATAACAACCTCGGGAGGTAATTACAGTATTATTCCTGTAATACAGAAACCTGAGACCCAAAGTCACACAATGAGGAGTCCAATAATGAGCCTAGGAAGTCTGGCTCCAAAGCCAAAGTTCCCAGCCTGTTATGGTTTGGATATGAGATGTCCCGTGAAAAGCTCATGTGGCAACATAGGAATGTTCAGTGGTGAAATGATTAGATTAGGAGAGCTGCAACCCAATCCATGGATTAATCCATTTGATGGATTAATAATCTGAATAGACTACTGGGTGGTAACTGTAGACAGGCAAGGAGTGGCCACAGAAGATAGGACACACTTGGTGGAGTGCCCTTGGGAATTCTACTTTGTTCTTGGTGTCCTCCCTCCCCCCCTCCCCCATTCCTGGCTGCCATGAGCTAAGAAGCTTTTCTTTGCCAAACCCTTCTGCCATGATGTTCTGCCTCATCTCAGGGCCAGAGCAATGGTCAACCATGGACCAAACCTCTGAAACTGTAAGCTGAAAATAAGCTTTTGCTCCTTTAAGTTTTTTTCGGGTATTATGGTCACAGCGACAAAAAGCTGACTAACACGCAGCCCTTCATTGGATTGCCTCTCAGAGTGGCTGTAGGTGAGAGGAAGGACATGTTCTTTTGTTATTGTTGTTTCAATTTGTAAATTCTGAAACAGGGTCAATGAAAAGTGCTTTTAAAAAAAATGTTGTCTTTTTCTACTTTTAAAAGGTAGAACAGAGATGAAAACTCTAGATTCCCTGAGACCCAAACTCTTACATTCTTCTGATTTCTCATGGGTGAAACTTCATTTTGACACATGGTCATTGCTCTAAAGTATTTGTGCCTTTTTCTTTTTGACCCATCTGTAATGCATGTGTGTCACGGGCATGCCACAAATCAGACTCTCCCTTCACTAGTAACTGTTTTACCACACCGACCATGTGGACATGAAAAACCTGCAACAAAGAGAAACTTTGACTAGCAGTTTTGTTCTCATGTCTAAGTAGACGGCATGATCTATCACTCATTGAGAACAGAAACAATTTTGGACCATTTTCTTCCAGTATGGGAAACACCAATCTCTAAACCAAAGATAAGTACTTGACAGATCTAGGGAGGTAAGGAGCCAATGAAAATCTGGATTATTATTTAGAAATCTTCATTCAGATATCCTGGAGAGTTTTACCCAGATTTCAGCAATTGAAGAGAAGTATGTCTTTATTGTCTCTGATATAAGACAAAACATTTCATGGAAAGCAGTTTTACTTTGGACAGGTCTTGATTATCCAGCAGGTAACATGTTTTCGTCAATTTCTCCAGGGGACAAATACTCTTCCACCAGCATATAGGTGACTTTTCACATTTCTAAGAGAAAGGGGTAGGTGAAGATGTGGATTGCTGATCAGGAAACCCTTTTAGTAATCTTCAATAATGGATTTTTTTTTCTTTAGCAATGTTGGCTGTGACAACAGCTTATGTAATAAAAATAGATCACTCCACTGTTTCATTTAGGTTATTGATTTTGGCTTCTCTCAAACAAACAGGAAACATCTTTGGTCAAGCACTCTACAAAGCATGAAAATTATCATAAATAGCATTCCAGGTGGACCCAAATCTGCAAGGTGAAGACGAATATAATAAGAATAGCAAAAAAGAAGGCAGATGCAGCACATTGGATATTAGCTCAGAATTGACAATGGATCAGCCTTACATACTATCCTTTCTCTGTTAAGACGCTTTGACTTAATATAAAAATTATTTATTCTTGTGACCCACTGAAAGTGGTGAATATTGCCCCAGAAATCAGTATCAGATCAGTATCAGAAATATGGTGGAAGGGATTTCCCATTGGACAGGCCTTTGGATTAATTGATTCCAGATGTTGAGTAGAAGATGCTGGATATGCAGATGAACAGGCCCACCCAAGACAGAGGGAAGACTGCTCCTGACCGAAGGCCACCGAAACATTTCTGACAAGGTTTCTCAAATGAAAGCATCAAGTAGCCCCAGTCACCAAAATGTTCCAGGTGAACATTCACTATGTGGGGACAGGCAGAGAATGAGGTCTAAACACCCCTAGAGACTGTTCTGCAGCTTCCTAGTGTTCTCTGGGGTTCACCAGAAAAGGCCAATTTCCTGATCTTTGACGTAAAATGTGGGCTCCACTTGCTGCAACATTAATAAATATTGTAGACTTTTAGTCAATCTATACTAATGCAAAAAGCATAAAGAAAATAGGATGGTGTGACTGACTGTTTTCTGAACTAAGAAGGACCATGAGGAGATCACTTCTTGAATGCATCCATTTTTGGCAAATTAAACCTTACTCTCCCACCCTCTAGCCACTACATGGGTTGGGGTGTAATCCAGGTACCATCCCAGTGTGTCTGAATTGGCATCTCTCTGGAAACTCACAACTTTAAGGCCAGTTTTCCCACTTAACAGATGGGAAAAAATAAAGGAGTATTGCCTGCCACAGAATAATACCATGATGCTTTTGGCCTCAGAGAAGATGTCTCAGGGACTTCTGGGTAGGCCCCCACCTGCATGCATCATTTTAACAACAGACCTGCCTGAGGCTGATTTTTTAGTCTCATCAAAGAAGAGCGCACCTCAGCCTGGGCCTGCCAACGTGACGGAATTGATTCAAATTTCCCACGTGAAAACTTGAAAATGCTCTGAATGCCGTCATGTGAATATTTTTGGTCCTCAATTTTTGGAAAAAAAATAAAATCATTATGAAAATGAAAAAACCTAGTAACGGCCTTAGTCCTCTGAGCAGGTAGCACGAGTTACACAACCTTCTCTGATAACAGCCATGAAACTTCCCAATCTTAACTTGAAATCTACCAAAGACCTACACAGAAGCTTGGTTTTGCTGGCCTCAGAGCAGAATGGCTGACAGCTGCCTAGGAGGACACAGTTTTCTTTTTTTTCTCTGTGTGGTCAACACAGTGAGACTGTGAGGGAGGCAACGTGTGTCCACGCTGCTGAGAGCTTTCCTGAATGTTTTGTCAAAGCTGAAGCCAAGCCCAAAGGGTTATGTCCAGGAAATCACTTTAGACAGGGCCCTTGCAACACGCAAACTCCCGTGCCTTGAAACCCTGAGGAGCATTGATGACTTTTCTCCCTGAAGCTCTTTGTTCATGAGGAACACCAGGCAGACCCTCTTTCTTTCCTCATTTTCAGAAAGTGTCCCATGCAATGACAGGGAAGAAGGGGTAGGGGGGAAGCACCCCAGGCAGACAACATGAAAGAGACAGCACCAAAATAAATATGAGCTGTTGTGCTGCTCTGGTTTTTGGATTTCAATGATAGCAAGTAACAAATATGGTTGATGGTGGTGAGAGTGAGTCAGGGCAAGACTGCAGAAGAAATTCTGTTTTCTGGCATTTTCCTATTGTGGGCAACTAGACATTAATTCAGAACATAGCTTTTGCCTTTCCTAGGTGACTTCTCCTTTTTTTTTTTTTTTCTTATATAGGCAGTTGACTGTGATGGTTGATGATTGACTTCAGAGAGATCTGAGTTCCAGACCTGGCTTTGCCACTATACAGTTTAAAGTTGTGTTAATAATGTTGGGTTATGATCAAAACCAAGTAGCACAAATGTTTGTTATGTGCAGGGTTACTCTTCTTAATGTTTTGTGTCTACTCATTTAGTTAATCATCACAGTGATGATAGGTACCATTTTCACATTATTTTATATACAAGTCAGCAATTAAGTCACTTGCTCAGTGTCACACAGCTCAAAAGTGCAGGACCTGGGACTCCAACCCAGACAGTCTGGCTCCAGAGCACAGCTCTTAAAGACTACATGCTCTTTGACCTATCTAACCCCCTGTTTTCTCATCTTTAAAAAAAATGTAACATATAAGCCACATAGAATAATTACGTTGGTTAAATGAGATGATGCACATGTATTTAGCTGAGAGCCTGGGGTATAATAAGCAATAAAAAATATGTCAGCCATTATTTTTTGCCTTTATTTTCCTCTCCTTTCAGCACAAACTCCAAAAGATGGAACCAACAGGGAAGATGTGAGGAAATTTCTTCCAGTTTCTTTTCTTCGCCATCCAGGGAGTCTTATGTTTATATACTATTGTGCCCCATAACTAATATTCGAAAAAATAATAATAATGAGGCCATTGAGTGTCAAGAATATGTTAGGCATTATTCAAACTCCATCATTCTGCGAATAGCTGTTTGCTTCCCAAATTTACCAGTCTCTGCTGAGTGGGTTTAAGATCATTAGCAATATATCTATCCATCGCAAACCCTTTTAGTCAAGAGAGTTTGCTGCTTTGTCTTTAAGACTTTGTCTAAGAATACAGGCCTCTTTGATTTCAGCTGCAAGGGTGTTTGGGTGACAGCCAGAGCCTGTAACACGTGGGGCCCTTCAACCTTTATGCATCTGTTGTGTGGCCATCACAACTGACTGCATTGACTTGATTGGAATTACAACTCAATTTACACCCTATATTTTTCTCTTTACTTATGCTGTGTCATATAGGACTGGAGATTTAACAGCACTTCTTTGACTTTCTGGCCTCCTCTCCAGATTTTATTTGATTTCTATAAACCATAATACAGCATTCTCTGCAGTCAATAATAAGTCTTCAATTGAACATACTTATCAGGCTGTCTTCCCTGGCAACAAGCCCTGGCCACCTCCTCTTCCATCCTGCAGGCACAGACAACTCAGAAAAAAAAGAAAAAGAAAAGAAAAGTGCTTCACTTTTAGAATGAGGCAAAAACTATCTCAAGAGGTGAAAGAAAACTGAATATTGTGAAAGTGTGAAGGGTGGTTCCTCTAAGAAAATTCTACCCATATCAGGACTCATTCTCTACAGAAGCCATAAGCCTAAAATAACTGGTTATAACCCTGTGCACCAAGTGTTTTTCCTGAGGTTCGCTTGACACATGATTTAACACAAGCCTGTTTGCTTCTCTGGGACTCAGTTTTCCCATCTGTAGAATAATACTCTCTGATATCTTCACCACCCAGTTTAAAGCATTTTACCACATGTTACCTCTTTACTCCACAATCATGTACAGTTGGGCACAGATACGTTGCTTTAGCACCTGCGAGGAAACAGAGAAGCAAAGAAATTCTGTAACCTACTCACAGTTGCAATAGAGCTGGGGTAAGAATTCATGTTGTTTCTCTTAATACTAAGTGCTATTGTTTTCTAGAAACTTCTTTATTTAAAAAATGGAATTATTAACATAGAAATAAAGCACCTTGTTTTTGAGTCACTTGATTTGGGAATTTAAATGAACTTAGGGGATTTGAAAACCTATCTAATAGGAAACACTCATACTCAGCTAGGAAAAATATTGGTCCAACCAAGTTTTATATTATACAAATAGTCCATGCATGTGGCCTGCCACCTTGAAACAATGACCACTCAATCCTAACAGGTACCTTGTGAAATACAATAATAGTCATTATTAGTTCCATTTTACAGCTGGAAGAACTAAGGAAGAGAGTTCAAATGGCTTCTCTGGGGCCACAGAGGAAGTCAGTACTTTATGGAGGAATTATTGTATTTGAACTCTCTCTTCCTCCTGCAAATAGAGAAAGCAGGTTTTCTAGTGATGTTCTCACAGCTGAAATCATTCCTGCAATGACAGGCATGTTCACATGACACTTGCTTTGAGGTACAGTCCCAGTTATAGCATTTCTAAAAAAATTTAAAAATAAAAGCCAATGACAAATCCATATGAGAAAACACCCTTGAGATTATATTTCTCTAATTGTAGTCATTGGGCTGCCACAAATTTGGGGGGGGACCCTAAATCATTCCCAGATGATGACACATACTTACTTATTCATGAATTGACTGTGCATTAATGGCATTCAGTTAAAAGCTGATGTTGTATGTGTCCTGGCCAAAAATAGTGCCAGGCTGCCTGTTGATTCTTAAGACTTGGGTGTTTGTGTGCACTGGTAAAGGTGGGGGATGGGGATGCAAATTAGACCTTTATTGCACATTCATTGTAAATCAAGCATTTTGTACCTACCTGTTGGAAAACAAAAGTAAAAGTACTGTCCTTTTCCCCTCAAGGAATTTAGAGTTTACATAAAGAAACAGAATACATTTTCCTCTGATAAAACTTGTAAATATGTTATTTTTTTATTTTGCCGAGTCCATATTTTTTTAACTTTTTGAATCCTGAAATAGTTTCAAGAAGCACCTAATGATGCCACTATCATTTGTTCTTTCCATTTTAAAATTAAAATTTCTCAATATTCAGGTTGAGAAATTCCTAAGTGTAGTAGTAGGAGCAAATGTGACTCCATTTTGTTTTATGACTTCATCCTATAAAAAAATCATGCCAAGTAGAAGAGTCATGACTGGAGCAAGATGTTCTTTTCCTTTTGCTATAGAAATCTTTAAGAACACAAAAGTACCTAATGGGGTATTGTTTCTGTAACTAGGGTAACGGGGCTCTGTTTCTATAACTGGGGTGACTGGGCTAACTGTGATTGGTTAGGCTTCCCTCTGCTTGACTGCACTGTCCCGCTTCTGTAACCTGGCTTGCTTGCATTGGTTAGACCCCACCCCCA
>NW_025999853.1:41047980-41067917 GCF_001458135.2 Marmota marmota marmota | reverse complement strand
CACCCCCACCCCACCCCCCGCCAACATCCCTTTTGCGGTTTTCAGGCTTATATGGAGCACCCTCGCAATTGTCAGGGGCTGATCAAGGGAACAGCTTTATGTTCTGGTCAGCCGCCACCGGTGTGCTTCAATAAAGGCTTGATTCAATGATTCCTGAGTGGTCTGGAAGTCAGTTTATGAAACCCTGGGACAAAGCTTTAACTATAACAAAGTAGTCATTGTACTTGACCTTCCCTTATAAAACAATTAGATCATCAAAATACAAATAAACACTGCTGAATTTACATTTATTTGATGCTAAATTTGGGCCTCCTATCTACCAAGTTCTAAGGTATGGGCTGAGCATAAAAAAAAAGGCATCAAGCACGAGTCCTGACAGACAGTGAAGCGGAGGAGAGACAGAGACACCAGTGAGGTGAATGTGGTTGACATACCTACAATATATGAACAGCGCCTAGGGACATCATGTACCACGTGAGTGTGGGGGGTGGCCGAAGGAAGGAAGGCTTTATGGAGGAAGAGAGGTTTGAGCACTTTCTGAAAGAACAGGTCCCCAAGGTGACAGGAGGATGAGGACTTTTCCAGGCACAAGAATAAGCATGTGCAAAGGTAAAAATGGCATGATTTGGGAGTCTCCTGGGAGTCTGCCCTTAAAGAGAAAACGTCCTGAGAAGGTTGAAGAGTGGGGCAAGTCTACAAGAGGCTCTGTATAGCAATCGGAGTCAGAAACCAATGGACGCGGCTCATGGAATGTGCTCCAGCATCTTCTCCCCTGACATGCAGTCTCGGGGACCCCTCTGACTCCTCCCCTGTCTCACTGTCTTCCTCTGTCACATAATGATAGTGTCTGTTTCTAACTCCTCAAGCACATGAAAAAAAGGCCTTGCACTTCATCCCTAAGACCAGATACACAGCAATACCTCATCCACAGTGGTGTTGTCCTTGTTAGACTCATGAGAGAACCTTCTTGAATGATAGATTATGGTCAAAATCCCAGGGCAGAGTTGCTTACTATGTGTATTAGCCATGCAGCTGACTGATGTCTATTCCTCTGTACTTTACTATGCGGATATTTTGTTCTTTTGTTAGCATTTATGCACACAATTTATTTGTTGTGTGATTCCACTCTTTCAGCTAGTGTTTCTTTTTGTAATTAATAAAAGTTACAGAGGAGGAGTGCAATAAGATTCGAGAATAATTTGTGGATTTTCTTAAGTTTGATCCATTTCACAGAAAATCGAGGTTATTTCATTTTATAGAAAATTAACGTTATCATCAGACTGTTCTTTTGTAATTTTTTTTTTTTTTGGTGAAAAACATTTCTAACAATTATGCAGAGTTGTTGGATGGTTACTGTCCTGTTGAAGTCCTTGAGTTGTGAGAGAGCTCCCTATAGCAAACAATCGACAATTTTGGCATTATTTGCAAGGAGCAATACTATATAAAGATAATTGCATTCTGTCTAAAAATCTAGCTTAGGCTAAAATCCTTTAACAATGAGCAATTACAAGTATGTCTTTGTTTGAAGTTTTGTGGTAAAAAAGAAATGACTGGAAGCTTATGTAGAGACGCCTTAATTAATAACTATCCTATAACATAAAAGGTTGAGCAAATTAGATAATACAGATTACATTTTAAGATCCATATTGTTGAAAATTATGTATATTCAGTCAGCAATGCTTCATCTGCATAGACACTGTCAGATATAAATACATGACACGTCATTTTTAAAAGAAGGAATGACTATAATGACCCATGGGGAACTGAGTGATTACCACTGGCAAAGAAAAATTATAATAATATTATGTTACCATATACTTAGCAATCAACTAAGCACCAGTAACATACTAAGTATTCTGTGTATATGTGTATTATCTTATTTAACCCTCTCAGTAACCCCTTAAGTTAGGTTCATTGTCTCCCTTGTTATAGGTGAGGAGTCCAAGGACAAGAGAGAAAAAAATTTGTCAAAGTTTATTAAAGCTAATCATACTCAGAACCAGGTTTTGAACTCAGGAATGCCTAATTTCTCTAACAGGCCTTAAGGTAAGTGTTAACTTACCTTCTTCCTCTGTTTCCTCAATTTCCATCTCCTTTTTCTCTTCCCCTCTCCACTCCTCCTCCTTCTCCTTATTTACAGTGCTGGGGATCAGACCCAGAGCCCTTTGCCTGCTAGGTAAGTGCTCTAAGTCCTCCAAGTTAGAGCTGAGTAAATTAAGGTTTGAAAAAATTAAAGCTGGGCGTGGTGGTGCACACCTGGAATCCCAGTGACTCGGGAGGTTGAGGCAGAAGGATTCCAAGTTCGAAGCCAGCCTCAGCAAATTAGTGAGAACCTAAGCACCTTAGCCAGACCCTGTCTCAAAATTAAAAAAAAAAAGATTTAAAAAGGGGTGGGGATGTGGATCATTGGTTAAGTACCCCTGGGTTTAATCCTTAGTACCAAAAATAAATAAAATTAAATAAATTAAAGATTATACAACTAATATGAAGCAGAATAAAGACTAGAAGTCAAGTTTCCTGACTCCAAGACTTCTGCTATTCCCACTACACCACTTCATACACCAAAAAGGTAAAAAGAGAAATGCTAGAAAAGTTTACCCTACACACACACACACACACACACATATACACACACACACTCCACAATTAAGGAGATACTACTACCTCTCCTTGTACTAATGAAATGATAACTCAAAACATCACAACTTTTAAAATATAACTTGGTAGTGATTAAAACTGCTAACAAGCCTAATAACAAAAGGTAAAAAAATCCTCCTATTTATAAATACTCATGAAATGTATGGTTTTACTGAATATAAGGTTATATATTTATATTTTGCCTGTTTAATGACCTTTCAAAAAGTGGAGGCAGGGCTGGGGTTGTAGATCAGTGGTAGAGAGCTTGTCTAACATGTGTGAAGCGCTAGGTTTGATCCTCAGCACCACCTAAAAATAAATTTAAAGAAAGATATTGTGTTCATCTACAAGTTTAAAAAAAACAGTGGAGACGTTTTAGAATTATAGATAGTAATTTAAAAAAAATTTTTTTTAACCATGGCAGGGGGAGTAACTCATTATGTACCCATTTTAATCTGAAAAAGGAACAACTTTCTGAAATGAATTGTTAACGACAACTCTGAGAAGAAAACAAATCAAGAAGGGACCTTTGGGTCTTGTTGATTCTTGAAGTTGACATTTTAAGATTTAAAATGGAGAAGAGAGCATAAAACTCTGTCCCTCCAAAGGGTGTTTAGAGGATAATATTCTTCAAAAAGTCAACGCCAACAGCAATTGATACACAGCATGAAAAGCAACAAATTCCACTTCTGTGGTTTTTATCTCAGAAGAAAACAAGTCCAAAGGGAAAATTCCCAAGAAGGCTCAAATTTATTCTCCAACCTCACAGCTTAGGTCATGTTTGCCTGTGTGGTTTTATTGCTTAGTTCACATACACAAATTAGCACTCTCCTAAAAGCAAGTAAAAAAACAAAACTTTTACTCCCAATCTTGATGAATGGACATGCCCTTCTCTAATAAGTGATTAGTAAGCTAGCTTCTTACAATTTGAAGATGTGTGATCAGAGAGGGAAGTTTCTTTAAAAGAATTTCCTTCTACCACGGTTTAAAACATTGCTCTTTTGTCAATGATGGGCAGTCAGGGGCTTCTAAAAGCAAAGAAACATAATGGTATCATACTTTCAAATTAGTCAACAGGGAACTTAGTGTCAAATTATGTATGTAGCCAGCACTGCAAAACTGCTTTCTGTAGATACTCCTTTATAGGAAAAAAATATATATATAATAATTTACATTTTTAAATCATTGCGCTTTAACATTGACCTTTAACTACAGTAAAATCCAGTTGGGGGACAGGGATCTTGCTACAAAATTCCCTCAGGAATAATTTTTATAGTTATAGTCAGATAAAATATGATTTCCCCGTAAGGCGAAATCTACTACTATATCCTACCATCTGTATTACATATTACTGCAAAATTATATTGAAGTTAAAGTGAAATCTTAAAATAAGACCAATTGTCTAACCAAAGAAAACATTTGCAAATCTAATAGTTTCAGAAAGGATATGAGAAATGTAAGGTACAAAATGTGTATTTTGCTAAAGTCATATAACAGAATTGTTGGGGAAAGAGCAAGTGAATTTTTCAGAAGCCCAGAAGTTCTTGGCCATATGTGGAACTCCAAGTTGGGTAGAATCTCCTCACTGTTCTGACATAACCACATGAACCACTTATAAATATACCATGTGCATTAGCATTTGAACTTTATCAAATACCTCTCAACACTTCAGAAGCCACTGACAATCAAATAGCTTTTAAGAATACAATATACATTGGCTCTCTCTCTCTCCCCCCACTTTGAACAACTTGGTAACATTTTTATAATTTTACACTTGGTAGCAGCCACAGTACAGTATAAGATTGAGACAAGAAAAATCTTAGAATTCTTTTATTCACTTCTTGAAACAGACACCAGCTCCTAAGTCTGTTTTCACTCACATTTGCTCATATCCAGTTATATGATCTTAGTCTCACATTTTGTGGATGAAAATTTTCTTCTTGATTTAATTTTGTAAAAAAAAATTACACTGTTTGTGAGGCTTTTGAAGGTATTTACTAAGTTGGAAAGATTTATTTAAAGTCCTCCAGTTTTACCAGTTCAAATGTTTTTTAAAAACAAAAGCTCGAAAAACAAGAAGCACCAATTTTCCCACTTCAAATATTTTCAACAAATCTCTTTTTTAAATGATTAAAAAGAACAAACCAGGTCCCTTTGGCGAACACTCATATGACCACCTACCCTGGGTAGATGTAATGAAGTTGAGGTATTGGGGTACAACATCTGGCATGGACTTGTGAATTACAATTTTCTTTTACAACTGAAAACCATATCCTGGTCAGGTCTCAGTGGGGTTTAATGCTGTCAGAGCACACAAGGTTTGTCTTGATCTGTTATGGAGTAACACACATCGCTTTCAGTTCGCACTAATAACATCCCCGTGTCTGGTGTACACCAATCCAGAGGCTACTAATTAAAGGTTGGAATTAACCACAGTTTCCCTACAAAACATGTGAAACTTATTAAAACTTAAAAGTCACTGCTGATTCTCAACACAGGCAAAACTCAAGAATGTGGTAGTCTTATGAGGTTACTTAAGCAAAAAATTTTAAAGCACATTCAAGATGCTTTGTGTCTGCCCATTTAGTACACAATGTGTTAACATAATAGAAAAATGTGCTAAACTTTCAAGATTACAGAAACCAAGAGATGAAAAGGGTTTAACAGGGAAGCAGCCCATTTCCCTCACCAGGGTTAACTTCCACTTTCAGTCTTGGGTCTAGCCGGTATTGTATAAGTAGTCGTTGAAACAAATTACCCTACCATTTTCTCACCAGAAAACTTGATTTGGAAATGAAAAAGAAAGCTGGAAGATGGCAGAGAGGAGTGAGTTTCAGTAGTTAAACTGCATAATTCAATCTGAGACTACAGATTTTATTTTATTTTATTTATTTTTATCTACCTTTAATATGCAACACACAGAAGAGTGTGTGTTGTATAAGTATATAGTTTGCTGAATTTTCACCAACTGAATCTAGCCATAAAACCAGCCCCTAGAGTAAGAAACTGAATATTATTAGCACCCTTAAACTAAACAATGTACCTCTCCTCACGATGGACATTTAGATCTTGCTCTGTGTCATGATATGAAAGAAAGGTGAAGCCCTGTACCTGGAATTTGATGGAGAATAACAAGAGCCAGTGTTACGTTCTCTCTGCTCATGTGTTTGACAGGGCTACGGGTACCAACATGGCATGGGTGGCCCCAACTTCTCAAGCTGGATCCAAGAAAGAGAAAAAGGGGGAAATACATCAATTCAAACTCAATTCCTGGATGTGCACTTAAAGTTGTGGTTTATAAAAGTTGTAAATGCATTGTGGTTTGAGAGCTAAGATCCCAGGTTTCAGAACCAAAAAGATACCATTGCTACAACTTAATAGCAGGGAGACCCGTCTAAGTTATTTAACCTCTCTGGGTCTCAGCAGATGCATCATAAAATAAAAATGCATCAGTCTCACTGTGTTTTTTAAGAACATCACATGAGATCCCTTCCAGCGGTACATGGAAAGTGCTGGACACTAAGTAGTCATTAAAAATGGCATTTATCATTATTATGACAATGGCCAAAAAGCTGATTCATCCACTAGAGAGAAGACTTCCTAGTTTTCTCCTCTACTGAATATCAGTTCATTCCTCCTCATGTGGATTTTGTTATCTATTAGTCAGTTAGAACTAATTTTTTAAGAATAAACAGTCCATGACCTCTGTTGGTCGGAGAACCAATGTTCTTCCCTTCTCTCTTCTGGACTTGCATATCCTGAGAACTTAAAACAAATGCTTCCTGGACTGGGGTTGTGGCTCAGTGATAGAGCACTTGCCTAGCACGTGTGAGGCACTGGGTTCGAATCTCAGCACCACATATAAATAAATAAAGGTCCTCAACAACTAAAAAATATATTTTAAAAAAATGCTTCCTAACATTTATTCTGTACCATGTTTTCAAACCATGGCATGCATAATTGTCACCTGAATTTCTGGCACACTGTATCTGGATATTCCCTTTTTGTAGATCTTGGGGTTAGGGCCCAAGGATATGCATGTTTCCCTACAGAATCTGCCTGTAATCAGCACCCAGGTGATTCTTGCATAGGTAGTTGGTAGACTACCCTTTCCAAATGCAGGTTCTCTGAGTCTGAGGACCTTGGAGATTATAAAGAGCATCTGTAGAAGAACATTCACTTCTTTGATGCTAAGTAGATGATATCCACAGCTGACACTTTTCCAAACGTTATTTCAGATAGATCATTAGCATATCATTAAAAGTCCTGTGTGTATATGAGATGCTAATGAAATTGGTTGAGTCAAATCAATGCAACTTTAAAATTCATGGAAGCAAAAAACAAGATTCCCGCTAATATACAAATGTGACATTTTTCTTATTATGTTTTTTCTACTTCTTGAGCATATTTCTTGGCATCTGACATTCTCTGCTTTTTGACATTTTCAGTTCCTCTTGATTTTCTCCAAAAATAAGTTCATTAGCACCTTAGCCCAGGAAATTTCTGTAAAAAAAAAATTCATTTGCACATATATACATAGTGATGTGTATATATACCTACACACTCACGTATGCACGTATATACATATCTCTATTCGTTGAAATAAGCACAATGCTTTGCTGAATATCTCTTCCTGGCCCCCACATTTGCCTTCATTTCCTCCTTTTCTATTATCATAATCACCTCATCTATATATATTCAATTATGCCCATATTTGCTCAAATGATATATCCCTCAATTCAATTCAATTCAGGCTCTCTCATGAAAACAATTTTATATTTTTGGGTAAGATTGCCATCCAGATTGTAAAGTTGGCTTTCTTCAGTTGAGCTCAATCAACATTTATGAAGGACCTACTATGTGCCTGATTCTATTAAGCTGTTTCACAGCAGGTAGGGGAATGAAAACCACTTTGCCCTGAAGAATCCATTGGAATGAGGACCAGGTGTCGCTTGTTCACACCAGGGAAGCAGGGCTAACTAGCCAGAGCTGCAGAGAGGCAGAGACCTTGTCCCAACAGCTTTGAATTTGCCTTTGAGGCACAGATTAACTTCAGTTCCCTTCCTAGCTGGTCTCCCCATAAATCCTTCCCATTTTCTTTCTTTTCCTCGTTCTCTATTGTCATCATCATTGTGGTTGGCCAGAATGGAATGGTTACTGGAAACTCTTCCCTTTGCACTTCTAGTCTGCCAAACCTTGGACCATGGTCTGACATTGCCAATTTGCCCACCTAGCTAAAGAGACACGCTGATGTAAGGATGAGTTTGGGGGCTGAATGAAAAGAGACCCACATCATTATTGCCTTGAGGAGAAGTCCAGTGGTTAAGTATGATTTTTTTTTTCTGTTCCCTCCAAATGTCCCATGACTGAAATGTAAGATTCATCATTGGAAAAAATAACTTAAAAAAAATAATAAAAGTAAGGAACAAGGTGTCTTAAACTGGATGGCCCCACTATTAGGAAATACAGTATCGAGTCGCTAGAATTGGTGCTATTGTAAGGTATTATTTATATTTTAAATTCAAGCTCATATTAAGTTCAATAGTTTGATGGCTTTGTAAAAGGACCCTCGACAGAATACACAATGGCTCTTTTCCTGGATGTCACAATTTCTAACATGAGTTAGAAATTGAAGATGGTTTTATCCGCCTCCCCCCATTTTCTAAAGTAAGCATGAATAACTTTTATAATTAGAAACACACTAATAAATGCTATTATTTGGGGGAAAATATTTTAGACTCACTGAAGCCCACAGATATTTTGGCTTCACCCTAATTTATTTCTTCAGGAATTTGCCTAACTGCTTTCATACAAGTGGACGATTTCTTAAAATAACATTCAATGAATTCATTTGTTCTCATGGTTTTATAGTTAGTTGTCTTGTAAATATTTTCAGTTTCTAAGTCTATTTGGTGTTGAGATAAATGGAACCCAAGAAACTATGCAATTAACAAAGTTCAGTCTCATTTGGGTATGGCTTTTTAAATAGGCAAGTATCAAATTTACAATGTGGGACTCTGTGAAAATGTCTCATTACCTAGGATTATAATAATTCTGGAAATGACAAGTTTTAGAATTTGTAGATTCATTTTAAGACCACAGACAAGGCTGAAAGAAGGAACCTATATTTATTGTAACCAGGTGTTCCTGGCCCACTATCTTTAATAGCAGAGACCACATTGCTCTGTCCCCAGAGCTCTGTTCAGGAAGGCATAAAAGGTATGAATGTTTAAGAGGGCCTGGTAAAATCTTCACCTTAACTGCTCAAAGTGTACCTCATTCTAGGGGTAAAACTTAGCAGCTTCCAACTAAAGGTGAGAAGTGCTGAAATTTCTAAAAACAGATGTTGAAGTCAGTAAACTCAGTCTATGTCAAACACATCATCCCTTTGGACCAAATAGGAGTTTGAGAAATTGAACTCATTAAAACAAACAAACATGAAAAAAAAAAAACAATGATAGAACTGAGTGATTCTAGACTTAGTCTGAGTGGACTCATTGCATAATTTCTAGGTTTCCAGTGAAGGGCAATCTTTAACGTACAAAACACAATTTCAGATATACGATGCTGTAAAATAACTCTAATCAGAAAAAGGAGAGAGATGTACGCATCAACCTGTTTTAATTTTCAGGACCCATATTTTGTAAGATTGAATAATACAACAAAAGATAATTTTCCTCTTCAGAAAATTGTTTGCTTAATATTTTATTCCATTAATGTTTTTTGTAAATATTGAATCAATTTTTAAAGACATTACTTTAAGCAGTAAAAAAGGTACGTGAGCAGTGTTTTCCAACACTGAGACCCAGAGCCATTGGTGACCCTGCAAGATTCTCTAGTCACTCACTGGCAGATCTTGGGAGGGAGCTACAGGGTCTCTGTGGTCTGTTTTGCACAGACCAGGATGGCAGTGATAACAAAGCATCCTGGTTAAGGGCCAGACTCTGTGTGTCCAAATCCCAGATCTTCTACTTACCAGCTTGTGATCTTGGATGACTTAATTCACTTCTTTCTGCCTCTATGCCCTTGCTTATAGATGAGAATAATATTAGGGCTATATCCTAACACTGTTATAAGGTGACAACAAAGTTAATTCATGTAAAACTGTTAAAGTAATGACGGATGCATAGCAAATTGTCAAGTACTAACTATAGGCATAAATACAGTCAGTGTGAAAATACAAGCGAGAGAAAAAATCAAGATGGAAGAAAGAACAATTGCCCATAGTATAGAAAAAATTATTTTAGAAAAACTTACAGATTATATGCGTGGTTTGAAGTTACAAACTTCCAGCATTTTCTTTTCTTTTCCGTCTGGATAGAAGTCTCCAGGATATTTGAATGAAGATTTCTATATGTCTTCTGAATGTTCCCATGAATAAAAACAATCTCCCACAAAGCCGAGATAGCATTTTAAAGAAATAGCAGACACTTGTGGAGCATTTTCACCTACAAAAGTAATGGCCAAAACTTGTTCTCAATTTCACTTAGAATCCACTGTGTTAAGAGGTAAACCTCATGGGGGATCAAACATCAATTGCATCCCTGTGTCCAAGATATTTTTTAATCACAGACCGCCAGTGAGAAATGGCACAGAAGAATAAGAAGGCTATCTAAGGAATGGGAAGCACAACGACAAGATTTCTCAGAGGCCTTTCCAACCGTCATTGTAGCAGTCAAAAGAAGGGGAAGGTAACAGTGGATTATTACCTTTCACTCAACACTTCTTCCTCTGCCAAGAATTTTTTAAATGTCACAGGAATATAATTCACATGCTTCACAGATTGAGAACAATTTTTCTATAAACCTTCAACCATGTATCCAGCAGCACCCAAGCTCAATATCATCTGAGCACGACAGCAAATGGCCAGCAGGCCATCTGTCCTGCCACTCCAATGCCCCAGGGTATGCAGGAGAGGACTCACTTGCCTGAAGAGGCAGAAAAACAAATGTCGCTGCTGCTGGTGTGAGCACACTGCAGCTCTGCTGAAACCTTTGCAAAGCTGTGGGCCATCACACAGAGTGAGTGCTTTGAGAAACTCCCGTTGATGGTCATTGTATCAACTTGGCTGATTGTGGAAAGGGAAAAATACTCTTGAGCCTTGTCATGCCAATCATCCACAAGCCATGAACTTATGGAGAACCAGGATCACCTCTTTTTCAGTGTTTGGATGGCAAGAGTTCAGCATATAAAACCAAAGATGATCACTAACATTGTTAAAGGCTTACTGAATGCTAGGCAGTGTGCTAACAGCTTTACAAGTATTATCTCATTTAATCTGAAGAACCCCATGTTATATTTAAGGAAATTGAGGCATATGGAGGTTGAGTGTTGTTCCCAGTGTCACCCATTGACAACTGTGACATGCCTTAATTCATATTCAATATGTGCTTGAGTGAATATGTGAATGAATAAGTGAATGCATTTTAAATATGGAGTTTAGTTCTCCCACCCACAAATTCCGAACATATTCACATATTACTAGAACAGAAGGGAAAGGATACCATGAAAGTGCTGAGGTGGATCTTTGAAAGTTAGTAGGATGGCTTAACAGTGGAGAAGGATTAATCGCACACTGAGGCTTGACACGGTGCCCATCACACACCCTCCTTTCCCCCTTATCTTTTTTTTCAGTGCTTGAATTTCCCATGAGTGTGTTTAAACTGGCTTTTTACTGTTCTGAATAACTATCCCCGAGATGACTGCACCCAGAAATAGTAGCAACTCCCTTAAAGCAGCAGCTACCTAGTAGTAACCTAAACATTCACTTGCCCAGATATTCACAGAATATCTGTTGACCATCATGCCCTGGGGAGATAGTAATGAACAAAAAACAGTCCCGCTAACAGTATCTTACAGACTAGCAAGAAAGCCCAATGGTAAACTAAAAACTATGCCCAGGAGTTGATAAATTAAAATTGAGATACCTGCTATCAAGGAGAATTACATCATGCATGAGAAATGTTAAGTGACACCAGCCCAGCTTGGAGGAGTGAGGGAGACTTCAATGACAAGATGTTTAACCCAAGACATGAATGGAAGTTTGCCAAAGCAGGAGGAAGAGAGAAATAGGGAAGATGTTCCGGGCAGAGGGAACAGCATGTGCAAAGACTCTGAGGCAGGAAGGAAAGGGATGAAGCATGGGTGTTGGCTTCTATAATTAAATAATCGACTCTTCGTTGGTTGCCTATAAAGTCCTAACTTCTAGAAACTGACCCATAAACTGAGCACTAGAAAATAAGATACTAAAGACAGACCACCAATAGGCTGTGCTGTGAGAAATTCTTTGTAATCACCATTCTAGGAGCAACCTCTGAAAGGCTCATGGCTCCATTATTAAAACCCTATGGCCTCTGTCAGGCCTACCTACTGCCTCTACTATCATAAAAAATGAGAGGGCAGAGGGAAAGGGGAGAGAAGAGAAAGAATCCTATAGTCTCTGGCATTAAAATGAATCTCTTCCAAAATATTCATGTGATAATTATTGAGAAAAGCAAAATAAAGTAGTGACCCGGCTCACTGCACAGCGCTTCCATTTCCCCCCACACACTTCCTTCCCTCCATACCTCCACCCACCTTTCACTTAGACTTATGCATCTGCCAAAATAAACAGAGATGGCTTAGAGAGCAAAAAGAAGAGGAAAAGGGGAAGAAAGAGGAAAGTCAATCCCTCCAGGACGTCTCGCCCTTTGGGATTCACACAGCAAAATGATCAGAATGCCAACCCAGCTCCTGTATTTTTTCAAAGCACACAACGACCCCATCACCCAGCTTAAGTGGCACAGAAAGCATCCCCACTAACTGATTGCATTCAAGGTGTGTGGTCCAGAAAACCAATCCATCTGGAGGACAAAGCCCACACCTCCTCTTTGCAAGTTCATTCGGTTTCCTTACTTATTGTTTTCTTCAGGTAATGCCTGCAACCTAAGTAGGATCAGGAAAGTAAGCAGCCCTTGATAAAGTACAGGAAACATAAGAGGGAGGAGGTGGAGGGAGGTGCAGGAGAGGGCAGAGGCTGTGGGGAAGCCTCCATTTCTCCAATACTAGGAGGAGCCTGATCAGGGCCTTCTGAGGCTAAGTGTTCTTGCAAGGAGACAGCAGTTGGGGAAAGCACTACCAAAGCACAGGGGTAAGAGTTACTAAAGTTTTGCTTAGAAGTTATTATAAAACTGAATCACGGGTTACTCAGCATTTGCCTGGTTCTGAATCCCATGAGACTACTCTGATAAAACAGTCCCAATTTGGCTTGTGGGAATAGAGAAAAGTAGCCACTGGCCACACGAGGGTTATTCAACAGCCTCAATCCTTGTTCAAGGGTCCAGGTGGAGATTTAATCTTGCCCACCTTGCCATACAGATCCCTCCCTGTTTATGACTGGCTTTTAAAAGAAACTGTGAACTGTTTAAACTTATTCTCCCTTCCATTTCCAGCTTTAAAGCAACGCTATTGTTCTAACAAAAAAAAGAAACAACAAAAAAAAAGTTTTCACTTCAGCCAAATAAATATTACCTGCAGGTAAAAAACAGCTACCTGATAGGTCAAATTCTCTCTTCTTTAGATTTCCTCTGTGAATAGTCCTTACAGCAGGAATAGTCAAGTCTCCATAATACTATTCTCATTTCCATACTATCCTCTTCTTAGCTTCCACAAGAGTAAATCACAGTGTCGCCCAACAGTGGAGAGCACCGTATTTTTTGGTTAAACCACAGTGATGAATGGTACAATGTAGAACTGTGGTAAAAGCAAATCAAGTTTAGGGACTGTAGAATATTCTGGAATATTGGCCTGATGTAATCCATTTCTATAGTTCCACAGTGCTTCTCCCAACTACTCTTTCTCCCAAATAATTCTTTTTTGTTCCAATGCTCTGTACAAAGGACAAAGAGGACTAGAAGAGGCAGCACCAGGTTAAGAAACAGGTTGACCCAATCATCCTTCTGAGCCACTGTGGCCCTGAAGAAGCCTAAAATCCAATTTCCTTTGTGCATCTAAGAATTCTTAAATGGAAATATTTTTCCACGGAGGGCCATTTCAGCCACCCTCCCTTCGGAATATCACATGAAGATTCACGGGATTTTCACAATGCGAAACTTTGAGTTCCCTTCACAGGAGAAATCTTGAACTTCTTGTCTCCATTTAGTGTCTGTCACTTCCCCCAAGTTTTTGCTCTTCAAAGACAACTTGGGGCACAACTTTTAAGTTAAATTGATAAGAGTTAAATTGCTGGATAAAGTTAAACTGGCCCTAGCGACACAGGGCTGTTTGAACTGAGAGGAATTCAAACTAGGCAGCATAAGGAGAGGTGTTTGAAAACTAATGTTCTGTTCCCAGGCTGTTCTCCTGGGAATATCAAACTTCTGGGACACTTAATCTGCTGGTAAAGGTGCATTCCCTCCGCAACGGACTGTTTAGCAGATAGGGAACAAGAAAAAAAAAAAAACAATTATCTCCAGAAGCTTTGAAGAATGCAAAGGTATATTTTAAAATAATTTTTTTATGGGGACGGAGAGAAACCATTTTTTTTTCCCAAGGAGAACTTTCTTCATCACCACAAAATTAAAGGATTTTGTAACCCTGTCTTCTTTCCGTCTTTCCCAGAGGAGGAAATTGTAAAGGCTGGCCCTTGAAAAATAATATAGTAAAATCTAACTTTATTCCCCTAATCTCTTAATAATGCTGCAGCTGGCCATGATCTATTTAGCATAACATGAAAATAATGTATTTGTACCAAGCACATTTGAAATGCTTTAAAATAGTGAAAGCTATTTACTTGATTGATTAAGTTAAAGTGTTTACATAAAAGTGTCATATTTTGACATCAGTCATACAACACCACATCTGGTACTTCTAATTAAATTGTGTGAAAAAGACTACATTTTTTATTCAGTCACAACAATATGGCTAAATGGGAAGTACAAACGTATTCGTCATGCCCAGAGCCTGGGATCTACAGTTATGGCATGTGGCTGCTAAAATCCCCAGATTTGGATTTTGCAAAGCTTTCATAGCCTCTAACACATGTTTTGCCTGAACAAAGACTAAGAAACTGGGCCCCACCTCTGTGAGTCAACGGTTATTATTTTTTCTATTTTGATTTAAACCTCTCCAAGCGCCATCAGTGAACTAAAATGTAATGAGAATTAGAATAAAGTTGTCTTAAGGAATTGGTGCTCAGAGCCCAGGTAAGGCGTTTTGTTTTGTTAAGCTTTATTCCTGCAGATTAGGAAATAAACGCAAGAAACGTTAATGGGGGAATAGGGGAGTAAAACTCTATTATTCATTCAGAGCAGGAGCTCATTTGTATCTACGTTGAAGTGTGGAACTCATATGTCCCTTACCAATGGCAAGCTCCTTACTGACGCACTTGATTTAAACCACTGCTATTTTTTGTCCCTTCCAAAATTAAGATGAAATATTTTACATATAGCAAATAAATGACAAAATGGCTTGGCTTGTTAAGGCATACTTCCTTCACTTTTAATATAGACAAATAATACTTCAAAATCCTCTTTTTTATTTTTTTAAGTTAAATTATGTCCACCCCATGTGCAGATTCAATTTACTGACTAAGTACACAACGGAGCCCAGCCTCTCTGGGAACCATCCATTTGCTTAAGAAGGTAGAGGAGACACCGCTGTATTTTCTTAAAGAGATTCCTGGCATTTTTTCCTCCTTCGTTTAGCCTTAAAGACTACCTTGAGAAATGTTGCCCAGCAGTAAAAGGAAAATGAGTTCAAGTTTCAAAATCAGGAAATTTGGGTAGTAAAATGTATGTTATAAAGTCAATGTTGAGCAAAAAATAAATCGAGCTTTTTTAAATGGGTTAAGTGTTGGCCATGAGAAGCAAAGACCCTCTGACTTTGCAGAGAATTCTTCCTCCTTCCTCAGGCAAATGCTGCCTCCAAAAGGCTTTTGAGCAGCAGCAGGATGCCCAAGATGCTTAAGTGTTCAAGCACACGTATAGGGTATGCACTTATTTACTATGTACTATGTTCAATTTAAAGAAAATAAACGTGAATGCAGGAATCATGAACAAATAGAGGACACGGTTTTCCATAACTGCAAGGAGACTTAGGTAATGCTCTGTGTGGTGTTTGATTTAAAATGTTAAAATATTAACAGAAGTTTTCTATAGCAGAGTGTTCCTATCACAGTGAAATGACTCATAAGAATGCTAAATTCAAACCAGATGGGCACAAACATGAACTGAAAAAAAAATCAGATATTTAGGGGTCAGCAGGGGTCTTCATAAAAATGAAGACCTTGTCTGAGTTAGTGAAAAATGAACTTTCGGTGATAAAAAAGAAAACAGGAGAAAATATTAGTGACTTTATTTTAATATTACAAGCCACTGTCAATTAGAAGAGCTAACATTTACAAAACTTTGTATTGCCATTTTAATTTGAAAAAGATGACTATGGGAATCTCAAGACTTCAGATAAACAGGGACTTCCACAATTCCTCTGCAGCCAGAGTGGGGGGACCCTTTAGTTCAGCCCTATGCCATGCTAATCATCTGTGGGAATCGCCTCTCTTTCCACTGGGGAGTAATGCTCGCTGAAGATTTGTGTGGTATCGAAACCTTCAACCTTCAATCCACGGCATGATGCCAGTCTTTGCGCTTCTTTCAACAGACCACAGAGGAAAATTCTCATTGCTGGGTCAGACACCCCCACCAAATCTCTGCTCTCTTGTTAAAAATATGTTTTCTTGTACTTCTCCTTTTTTGTTTGTTCCTCCAGAGCTTTTTACCATTTGCAGACTGTCCGCAACATGTGCTGTGTTTAAATGTGTACATACCCTACAAGAAGAAAAATATGTGGTCTCAGAATTAATATTGTTTTTGACTTATAGGGAAATTCCAGTTGTGTTTAACTTGGACTATGCAATCCGGGAACTTTACAGAGAGGAGAAACGAATGTGTTTTGAGCAAAAATGTGTATGGGGAGTTCCCTACTGTTTTGTTGCTGGGATCTCGGACAACACAGGGAGAAATGACAAGCACATAATTCAGTCTGGCAGCCATACCACTCAGTGCTGTGAGCCTGTCAGTTCTTACTAGCTAAGTAAAGGCTGGCCTGCTTTGGTGTGAGGATGAGAGACCTCCCAGGAACAAGTTGGTACTTCAGGAAATGGGGTTTCTTATTCAGTAGGTGGCCTCTCCTCTCTGGGTCCCTGTGAATCGATGCCCCGCATGGTGTTGGGGGCAGTGTGCAGTACTGAGCTGTTTACCTTTTGGATGAAACTTAAAACCACAGACCTAACCATTTGTGGTCTCCAGAGATCTTATGGCAGACTTTCTAAGAGCAGTTGTGTTAACTCCAGAATCCTGGCCTGGGTCCAACTAAAGTAATTACATTCCCTAAAACTCCCCCTGCAGTTTCAATTGAATCCGATAGTCTCAAGCCTGCGTCTCACGGACCACTTTGCCCGGCTTGGTGGTTAGCATTCCACGGAGGAGCAGCCTGTAATTCCATGCTGGGAAGAAGTGAGTCCTTCTTAGTCCGCACCAAGGTGTGGTAACGTTTAATTAATTAGGGCTCGTAAAAGCATGTGGAGAACCTCAGTTTTTAAAATGCTCATAGGATGCAAAGTGGCGGCAATGTCCACAGGTTTGTCTTGTCTGTAGGAGACTCCGTAAATGTGATCTCGGACTGATTGAATGGAAGCATAAATTTAGGACAAAAGAGAGGTGAAGGGAGAGCCTTCTGGGTCATGGCCCTCTGACTCAGAAATATCCCATCTGGGGCAGGGCACCCAATTTGGGAGATGCATTGAAAAGAAGTACCTCATCTAAGTGAAGCATGTCCTCAGAGGCCACCAGAATGAGAAGGGGTCTAGAAATGATGTCATATGAGGGATGGTTAGAGGAACTTGGGGGGTGTTTTGCTAAAAAGGAAGGAAGGAAAGAAGAAAGAAAGAAAAGAAGAAAGCAGTTAGACAAGCTGAAATTTGAAGCACAAACACACTTTTGTAGCCCACAGAGCAAAACCAGGACCAGTGGACAGAAGTTACAAAGAGGCAGAAGAAAGCCCCTCCTCCCAGCCTTGGCCTAGAATTTCTTTTCTCACTGTCTTGGTGCATCCATTTATTCACTAAGTTTAAATTCAAGTCTATGGCCAGATGAAATTCATTCCATCATGAACTCATCCAGGATTTACTGTCTATAGCCCCAATTTGGCCCTTATCATTGGCTCTTATTGGATAGCTCATTCATTCTGAATGTCATATCACATCATTATGTCTCTTAAGACTGACCAGAAGGGGAATGGTTATGGTTTAGATATTAGGTCCCCCCCTCAAAGTTCATGTGTGAGACAATTCCAGAAAGTTTAGAGGTAAAATAAATGAGTTTTGATAGCCTTAACCTAATCAGTGCATTAATGTCCTGATAGGGGTTAACTGTAGACAGGTAGGGTGTGGCTAGAGGAGGTATGCCTTGTGGTATATATTTGTCCATGGAAAATGGAGCTTGCACTCTCTTGTGCTCTCCCTACCCCATACATCTCTCTCTCTCTCTCTCTCTCTCTCTCTCTCTCTCTCTCTCTCTCTCCTTCCTGGTGGCCATATCCTGAACTGCTTTTTTCCTCCACCATGATGTTCTGCCTCACCTTAGGCCCAGAGCAATGGAGCCAGCCATATATGGATTGAGACCTCTGAAACTGTAAGTGCCAAATAAACTCTCTCCTTCAATATTGTTCTTGTCATGTCTTTTGGTCCCAGCAGCAGAAAAGTCGAGTAAAACAGGAACACTAGATTATACTTCTCAAGATCTACAGTAGTGGTATGCAAAGTTGATTTAGCTCAATTCGTCACAATAGCTATTTATTAAGAAACTATGACATGCGTGCTGGGTATACAAAGAAGAACAAAACAAACCTGACATCATAAGTGACTTCTGACTATATGCCATAAATGGTAAAATAGAGGTTGACTATTCTTTATCCTAAATGCTTGGGACCAGAAGTATTTCAGATTTCGTGACTCTTTTTCAGATTTTGAAATATTTACATTTAAGATATATTGGGGATGGAACCCAAGTCTAAATACAAAATTCTTCATGCTGCATATATAACTTACACACACAACCTGGAGGTATTATTTGAAATATCTTTAATAATTTTGTGCATAATACATATTTTGTGTACTTTGATTTACTAAGCTCATTGTGTTGATGCTCAAAAGGTTTTGGATTTTGAAATATTTTGGAGTTTGGAGATATTTAGATTAGGGATGCTCAACTGTAATACATAAATAAAAGAAAAAAAATTACACACCAAATTGAAAGAGAGGATTTTTATAAAGAAAGAATGCAATTTTAACAGGCCTTAGTGTCAAGGAGAGAGAATGAAGGGAAGGGACTTAAGAGCAATAGCATGTTAGTGGGAAACATGGAGTAATTTCTAGAACTATGTAAAGATATTTCTTAAAATAGAGGGTATATAAAGAGGATAAAAAGGTAAGAAGCAGGAAACAAAAGGAAAGGCCAGTGGAAATATATTTTGGATGGCCCTGAGAAATTGCTACTTAACTCAGAAAATAATAGTTAGCTATTCAAAGTTCTATCTTTGGTTTTGATGAAGAAACATTAAGATGAGTGTTGTGCCTTAGGATGTGGATATGGCAAGATTGTTTTGGATGGATTAAAGCTGAGAGTGGAGTTTAGGTCAGTGCAATTGCAGGCCAACCAAAGAACCGTCTATGGTGCAAAAGTTAAGAGGAACCCTGCTCCACATTGTAGGTGGCCCCAAGCTGCATCACCATCTTGGCTTTTTTCCCTCTTTGGGTACCAGGGACTGAACTCAGGGGCACTCAACCACTGAGCCACATCCCCAACCCAATTTTGTATTTTATTAGAGACGGTCTCACTGAGTTGCTTAGTGCCTCGCCATTGCTGAAGCTGGCTTTGAACTTGTGATCCTCCTGTCTCAGCCTCTCGGGATGCTGGGATTACAGGCATATGCTGCTGTGCCCGACACCATCCTGGCTTTCTATAACATGGCTTGCCCTGAGTGCTTTCACCTGAGACTGACCCCCACTGTCATGGGTTAATGGTGTGGTACAGAAGAAAGAGAGGAAGGGGTTAAGGATTTGACCCTCAACCCCAGCAAATCTTGGGAGTTCTGGCTTTTTTATCTCTCTGCCCGCCTCACCTGTAGCAGAAAACTTAAATAGCTCAGGGGTTGCATCCAAACAGGGATAGGATAACTGGGTTTGTTGTTTAGTTGCTCAGGCCTAGCTCCAAAATGGTGGAATGTTCACAGGTACTCTTTCCTCAGTAGAGGACACCCCCCCCCCG
>NW_025999853.1:41040765-41047803 GCF_001458135.2 Marmota marmota marmota | reverse complement strand
GAGGCATTCGTTAGGCCCATTTCCTCAGGGAATTTGATGAGAAAGGAACACAAATAGCAGGCTCTTAGAAAATGCTGTAGCCTAAAAAAGGAAACAGAATTAAAAATCACTTCCTGGGGCTGAGGTTGTAGCTCAGAGGTAGAGCACTTGCCTAGCATGTGTCAGGCACTGGGTTCGATTCTCAGCACCACATATAAATAAGTAAAATAAAGGTCCATTGACATCTAAAATATATTTTTAAAAAAATCACTTCCTGACTAGGGTCCCAGTTTCACCATTTTAGGTGCAGAGACTTCTCCTTTGCAAATAGTGTAGTCTGTTCATCCTGGAGGATTACCAGCATCACTCTCTACTGCACTTGGAGAAGACCACAGTGTATTTTGCCTTAAATGTAAGTTCAACATTTTACTAGTCTCACAGTCTTTATCTTTCCCTTCCAACACTGAGGTTAAAAAATAATGATAATAAAATATTTTTAAAGCCTGAATGAAATCAATAAGTTTTTACCTTTTTGACATAAATTATGACTTGTTCCAACAATTTGACGAGTTACTATCTCTAAGTTCTAGGAATATATTTTTGAAGCTCCTCTGTTTTAAAGAGACTATAGAAAGCCTGAAGATAAAATCTGACTGAATATTTTATCAAGATGAAAGAGGGCTAGTGACATAGAATAGGGTGTGTTTCCAAGAGGGTTCTGGGCCAGGAGGGGAAACTACCCAAAGTTGTGTTCTGTCCCAAACGTGTTCAGAATAAGCCTCCTCTCAGAATTGTGGAAAGCTGGAAGCGTCTTTGATCACAATACCTTCACTTTACAATGGAGAAACTATTAAAAATGAGAGGCATTTTCATAAACCCAATTATAATAAATAAATTTGTGGGCTGGGGTTGTGGCTCAGCAATAGAGCACTTGCCTAGCACACAGGAGGCACTGGGTTCGATCCTGAGCACCACATAAAAATAAAATAAAGATTATTGTGTCCGCCTAAAACAAAAATTTGTTTAAAAAAAATAAGTTGTATTCAAAAGATTGACTTAGAAAAAAAAGAAATAAATTTGTAAGGACAGATTAGTTACAACTTCTACTGTCTTAAGATTTGTTCATTGAGCCTGTTTTGTTGCTCCTCTAACTACAAATTTTAATACTGAAGGAACCAATATAGAAAACTCATTCCTTTCATGGGTCCTTGAACATGCAGAAATATTCAATGATAACAAAAAGAGAAAGTGTTGGGATGTATCTATCTATTGTGGGCTGTTGGTCTTTTCTTATTCCAGTTTCAATACCCCTATGAGGACAAAATTATCACCTTCTTGCTTGGATGAGGAAAAGGACTTGCCTGAAGTCACACAATCTGTATAAGTTGAAAGTGAAATAAAACTAGCTTCAGTGCCTCTTTTTGTTCAGTCACAAGGTAGTTTTGTCTGTGTTGGTTTCCAATACACTATGGGTTTATATGTAAAAATTCCAATTATAATTCCCATGTTAGGAACAGTTTATACCCTAAGCCACATAAGGGCTTATCATCAACTAGCCCTTACTTTTTATCCCACTCATCTTCCAATTCCAATATCACCTATCCTTGTTTGGTGAAAGGTCACCAAACAAAATTATCCACAAATCAGATCCAAGAATGACGGTGGACAGAAAGGAGTCCATTCAATATCACTTCCCTTATAGTTCAAAGCTCTTCCTGTCACTCATTTTGCCATGCCAACCATAGTTTATCCTTCTTAAAAACAGAAGTGCAACAATATTCATTCAAAAAGCAACTATCATGTCTTCTAGTATTTTTGAAAAAGAAGTTCTACTCAGAAATCATGTAAGTGTCCTTGTACTTAATCATGAGAGTTTTCATTTTAATTGATAACATGAAGTCAATGACAAGGAATGCAGGAAATTTTTCTGATATCTTCAATGTGGTAGAAATTATTTTTAATGAAAAGACATACTGCAATGCATTCAGTATTAATATAATCATTTACTCTTTTAACAAATGCTTGCTGAATTCTTGTTATGAATTAAACACTACCAAACTCGCAATTTAACCTCATAATTGAGATTTGAAATAAACAAAGGTTTGGTTACCTCACTAACTAGAAGTATAATCTTAGTATTAAGGTATGTGTCTTATCCAACCATGAAAGCCTTTTCATACCAAAGATAAAAGGGGTAAGTTTTATTGTGAAGCTACATGAATTGATGCCAGTTGCAATGAAGAGCAACACAAAACTTCATATGAACTTGAAATAATGCTTCAAGCATCTTGTTTCTCACACAAATATATATCTGGCCACTAACATAAACCCCGTCCTCTCACATAGTGCTGGCATTACAGAGGGAAGGAGGCATAAAACACAAGGATCTCATTTCATGGCCTCTTTGTGTCCCAGCTGACACATGGTAATGGGACTCTTCTGACACACTTTATTTAAAATTCAATCAACTAACCTTATATGATGTATTTTTTTAAAATATAAAATGTGGAAAGCATTTTTATAATGTTTTAAATTGTGTTTTCTAGAAAGAAAATACATTTTAATGCTTGTACTATCACTACTACTATTATCGTCTTGAATATAAAAACATCTTTCTTAGATATGGGATTTCTGACAGAGTGAAACTGATTAATTAATTAATTTATCCAATTACACAAATGGTTTATTTTATTTTATTTTATTTTCCACAGGTGAGTATGAAGGATTGAGCCCAGGGTCACTTTACCACCAAGCTACATCCTCAGCTCTTTTTATTTTTTTTAAATTTTGAGTCAGAGTCTTGATAAATTCCTGAACAGACCTCAAACTTATGATCCTCCTGCTTCAGCCTCTCGAGTTACTGGGATTACAGGCATGTGCCACAGTACCTGGCTGCACAGATGGTTTCTAAAGGACAAAAATTAAAATCATACATTTTGTTGAAGTTGGTGCTTCTATTTGGGAACACAAGAATTCACTTCCAAGAATTTATCCTATAGATAACACAGGTGTGCAAAGGGCATGTACAAGGGTATTCATCACAACAGAGGAAAACTAGAAACGAGAAACTGAGTATCCTTCAATGGAGGTTGGTTAAGTAAATTATAATACATCCACAAAAACGGGAATCAAAATTGCTTTAAAAATGATTTGGGTCAATATAGGCTGATATGGAATAACCATAGCATATGAAGTCTTTGAACTCCAAGTTTAGTATTCAATACACATTACCATCAGGAGCTGATCAGGAACACATAAGTCACTCTAAGTATTCCAAGTAGGAAAGGTGGTAATATAAGGAAGTAGAGGCTTACATAACTGGGGTAAGGCTGAGGAGCAAAGTCAGAGATGCCATTGCAAATGATCTCCATCTGTAACTCTCTGTTGGTTATCTTCAGATCCCTTCTGGAGCTCTTCCTGATCCTTTAGCCTGCCCTAAACAAATGACCCTCAAAAAGCCACCACCATCTACAGCAGCCACCTACAGTACAGACAATTAGCAGGAGCTCACCCAGGAGCACTCATGAGCCACCCACCTGCCCACACATCTGCCTGAAACTACCTCTGGAGAGAAACAGCCACTCCTTCTCTTCCCTCTTCCAGATTTCACCCATGGATCTTGCCCTCTGGCTGACTCAAGTCCAGACACCACTCTGGGACATGTGGTGCATAGGAAATTGAGGAGGGATGACAAAGATGCAGATTTGACTACAGACAGCCCATCACTCTGCCATTTTCAATAGGAGTTAGTATGATTAGCTAGTGGCCACAGGCATATTTGAAACAAATTTTATTACAAAATAAATTTAATTTATACTTGATTTGTCTAAAACAATATCTTTATGATATGCACACAAACCTCTCTTGAAGATAGAGGTTATATCTCATATTGAGAAACCAAAAAAAAAAAAAAAAACTTTGGAAGCCCCCCAAATTTGCTGTTCTTTTCTGGATCCCTTACAGATGGAAGAAACTACCAGAAAATTTGGCCTTTTATTTTGCTTGATAGTAATACCAGTTATATTTTAATTCACTCGGTGTTCATTTGTGCAAGTGCTTGACAATCAATATTTTGTACTGACTTCCAACAGTCCCTGAGGGAAACAGTGATAGCTTCACTTCACAGATGAAAAAAGTCAAGGGTGAGGAATTTCTTCTAGATCACACTGTCGCTATTTTGAGGATCCTGGACCTGAACTCTCACTCACCTTAAAATCTGTATTCTAAACAATTTGATAATTCTATATATTCATGAAATGAAGAATGAAGTGAATCAAAAACCCTTAAAACTTATGGTCTTTATGAACTATGATTTGGGAGGTTGGAATGGAGTTGGGGGAAGAAAAATCCCATATGTGTGAGTTGAAGTAAATATTTAATAAATCTCATGCTTAAATAAAAATGTTGAATGGTTTAAAATCTCCTCTGAGATATTTGAGCTATTTAAGTGTGTACATTGCCAGTAATACCAGCCACCCCATCTTAAAAAGACAAAATTCGTAGCACAAAAGGATAAAACTAAGTTTTTTTCCTTGAAGAAGAAGAAACTGGGTTTCTCTAAATATCTTGAGTAAATGCTACGACAAAATGTAACCCAGTGAGAAAACATTTTTCACTTTAAAGTGTGGTGCTCCACCTGTAGAGCTACTTGAGTGCTCTTTTACTCGGTACTGAGCCATGGGGGACTTAGGTCCCCCCCTTGGGAACGATCCTGGCATTCCCGGTGTAGACTGTCCAAGGCCTCAGATGTCTGCCCTCACTCTACCAATGGGGCAGCGCCGGAACTGGGCGTAACCCGTTGGGTCTGGACAGCCCACCTCCTGCCTTATTGGCAAAGAACATTCTGTAGAAAACTTTTGAAGTTCCTTTGTATAAATAAACCAAACAAGGGCTCGCTTGGGCGCTCTCTCTTTCCAGCGTGGAAGCTGGACCCCTAAGGTCATAGAGCCGTCCTGCCCCCCTTTTCAAAATTACTTCTGTGTCGTGTGGTCTTTTCTTGGCGCTTCGTTTTCTTAGCTTTATTTCACATCCAGTTCGCCCCGTGCGAAGGAACTCCAACTCAACCGCCTTCGTGGGACGTGGTCGGGATTAAAGGGGAGCTTGCCAGTCCCTGAGTAGGTGACTTTATCCCCACCCCAAGCTCTCTTCCACCTTGGCCCTTTGTGGACACCCCTGCTTTGCTATGATGAAGTTGGGTTCAAGTGAGCTGCTGTTCTGTACAAGGCCTGTTAAGCTATAGGCTTTCTATATGGAAGGCTCCATGAACGTATTAATGGCTACTTAATTGACTATTTGAGTCAAGCAGAAGTTCAAAGAGAACTCAAACTATTAGTGATCTGGTAAAAGAAAGAATTCCAAGAAGGTCTCTGGTGTTAGCAGCTCTGCTAAGAATAGCCTCGGGTGATTGGTTTCCCAGGGGCTAGTTTACAATGAACCTGAGTGAAAGGCTGGGCTCCCAGAGAACACTTGGGCACTTTGATCCTTGATAATCTACATCACACCTTGACCTCCAAGTCTTCCAGAACCTGGTCACCAGGTACTTTCTACCTTCAGATTGCATCCTAGTCTCCAACCTGAGGTCGGCCCTTCCTTGTCTTGCCCTTTTATCCCTGTTCCTTTTTCTCTAAAAGGAAATGTGGTATGTAACATTGCACTTATTTCTTGGCTATAAAAGTCAGAAACAGGGCTGTGGTTGTGGCTTAGTGGTAGCGCACTTGCCTAGCATGTGTGAGGTACTGGGTTCAATTCTCAGCAACACGTACAAATAAATAAAATAAAGATCCATCAAAACTAATATATATAAAAGGCAGAAACACACTCAAATTAGGAAAATAAAAATCATTTAACTAGCTCATGCAAGTAAAGGGTGTTATATTATTAGACACAGTTGCATCCTCGGACTCTCATAACATCAGTAAGATTTGTTCTCTTTTGACTCTGGTTTCCAATGCAGTATTCTCCATTCTCATGCAGACTCTGCCTTCAGGTGTCAAAACACCTGCTGGCACTCCAATCCATCAATCTTAATGGAAAGGGAAGTTTTGTTTTTTTTTTTTTCTTCTTAAAGCTGCTGGGTCAAAAGTTCTGAAATTTTGAAGTTTATGGATCTGACTCAGTTCGATGTCCCCGCTTACATCTATTCACTATGACCAATAATAAAATATAGTGTTCATTTAGGTCTGGGTCACTTGCCCATCCCTGAAGCCAGGAGTGGAGTCAGCTCCCCACAAACTACATGAAGTAAGAATAGAGATAGGAAAGTAGGGAGTTGTTATCAGAGAAAGGAGGGATAGATGTTGAATGGGTAAAACAAAAGCAAATATCCACTAAGAAGACAGGGTCTTCCTTTCCCCAGAAGCCAAAAGCCTTGTGATGGATATATGCACATGAACAGATAATTACCAATCTTGTGAAGCCCTGCGTTTCTCAATATTTCCCTAAGAAGTACATCTGTGCAATAATTTTTGCAAGAGCTTATTTTACTTCACTGCTATTTTTATGAATTGCTACTGTTTTGAGGCATAAATTCCTTTATGTTCAATTGAGGGGTAAATACCCATAATCCCATGCTTCAGAATTATTTTGTAGGACCTTGTTTTATGTATACATACATATTCATAGTTGAAATCTCAGTAGTAAACAACGTTTAAAAGCTTAGAATTTCTAAAGTTATGACATTATATACATCTTTCTACATTTTTAGGAAAACAACCTAATGATTCAGTTCAGCAATTACATAATATTCCATTAAGCAAAACCATTCTCCTATTGTGCAAAATGTAGGTGGTTTCCTAATACTTGCAACTATTTGTTCTGTTATGTAGTCTGCTATTAATAAACATCTGTGTATTTATAGTTTTTTCCTAAAAAAAATTCTTCCTTAAGTTACATTTCCTAAAGTAGAATTACTGAGAAAAAAAGTTAAAGCATATGCAGAGGAATGAAAACATAGGATTTGAAATCAATATCCAAGTTGAAATCCCAGCTCTGCCACTATGTGACTAGAGACAGATTGCCCTCCAAACCTTTATATATATATATATATATATATATATATAT
>NW_025999853.1:41025981-41040291 GCF_001458135.2 Marmota marmota marmota | reverse complement strand
TTTTTTTTTTTTTTTTTTTTGGAACTGGATTGAACTCAGGGGCACTTGACCACTGAGCCGCATACCCAGCCCTATTTTGTATTTTATTTAGAGACAGGGTCTCACTGAGTTGCTTAGTGCCTCACTTTTGTTGAGGCTGGCTTTGAACTTCCTTTTGAATCTTCCTGCTTCAACCTCCTGAGCTGTTGGGATTACAGGCATGAGCCACCACCCTCCAAACCTTTCTAAATTCCCATCTTCTATCTGTAAGATGAGGATAAATATATCTACTGGCTTAGGGTTATGAAGAGGGTTACATGGAATACTTTATATAAAAATATTTAACATAGTGTCTGACACACAGTAAATATTTCCAAATTTATATTGAACATTGGAGTTGCTCTATGACCTTGATTATATAGTGTCACATTGCTTTTCTAAAACATTTTTATTAATTTATTGAGAAATCTACCCAGTTTTATTGCATTTGTAAACTACATTTGCCAATTTAAAATGATATGGCTTTACAATTTGCAAACGCCTCTTACATGCATAGGGCTTCCAAACTGCTTCTAAGTTCAAATATTAAATATGAGCAAACCATAAGTATCCCCAAGTTTTTACAGAAATCTGATGTGTAAAACTGGGGGCCCTATCAAAGAGGAGAAAATAAGGAGGAATTGAAATAAACTGTAGAAAAATGTACCCCAAACCACCATTACTATCTTAAGGAAGAAAAACCATTCATAGCACAAGAATTGGAGTTTGGGGAAGGAGGGTCTTGTAAATAAATACAAGATAAAATAGAAATCTTGTATATAAAATATATAATAAAAACTGAATCGAGAGAATTCAGTCGGACTGAATGAAAAGTCCACATTTTTAAGAGCATGTTTAATGTGTTGTGTCTATTAGGATGTGGAAGACACTTGAAATGTTTATTAAATGATTTTCTAATACTTCTGAGATACTCATTAGCAAATAGGAATTGATGAGGGAAAATGTCCAAAGACCATTAATATGGAGGACTTTAAATAGAAACAAGTTTATTGAATTTTAATACTTGAATGCTTGGTTTTTATATTACCCAATCTGTACCAAATGCTCGATAATTTGCAGTCGCCATTAACTCACGGCATCTGGAGGTCTATTGGAATACCTACTTGTGGTAGGTTAGATTATTTTTCTGATTCCACTCTAACCCCACTGGTGTTGGGTTTGGATACATGAGTTGTTTGGGTCAGTGAAATGTGGGCTGAAATAACAGGGCACCAGTTTCCAGATTAGGCTTTAAAAGACATCCCTTGTTTTCATTCAGCCCTCTGGGAGCTTTTAACACTTGCATGGGAACAATATACTCCAGTTACTGCTATTCCTCCAGCTTGGGCACTGGAATGAGGATGAGAAGACCTGAATTCTATCTGCACCTAGGCCAACCCATAGACCATGTGAAAAAAATATATATGCTTATTGAATAAGTAAGTGATGTATTGTGGTTGTTTATTACACAGCAATAACTAACTGATACGCTTACAGATTTTTAAAAGAGTATTTCCAAATTCAATTTGAGAAAGAGCCCTAAAATACCACACTATATGAACATTATACATTGGAGAAGAAGGTTGAGGCTTCATGCTCCCTTCTACAATGACATTCCCATTGTTGCTTATTTGCATTCAGTTTTCCTTATATAGGTACCATTTTCTGAGTTGAGCGCTAGTTTCAGAATCCCATATTTACAAACCAAAGCATTAGCAATTTCCCAAACACGGCAGAATTAAGCCATGTAGATGAGTCTTCCCACTGAAGCAAATTAAAAGGGCAGAATTATCTTCTTAAAAAGTATTGAAATCTAACAAAATAGTAAAGAATTACTGGGCCAGAATCCAAGTGAAGACCCCAGAGAAGTAAGCCCAGCATTCAACTGTTTTACCCAGAGGGCACTTACTGATTCATAAGAAACAGCTTTGAAAGGAAACTGCTCTTTGAATGGGCTTGAGAGGATGAAAGTAAAAACCTGGGGTCCACTTAGGCAAAGACTCTGATCAGTTCTCCCTTACTCTGGATCAGGGTAAGGATGAAGCGGAAATAACCCCATCTTTACCTGGATTTACACCAGCATTGTCTGGGTTGTTCAGGAAACTTCCAGCCTTGAATACGAATTAAAATGGTCCCGGGTTGGTAGTGTTCGCAGGCAACTGGTCAAAGCAAAATAATGTGCTCTAGAGGAAGGTAAAAATTTTTAAAGGCCTCACAGTTGTCCCACTAATACATTTTTCTAAATTCAATGTCTAGCACATAGACAAATAATAACCAGGTACACAAGAAAACAAAACACTACAAATGACAACTGAAAGGAATAACAGATAACAGATCCACAAACACTTGAGATATAGAAATGACTGGATGAAGACCTCAAAGCAATCATGCTTATTTTTTTTAACAAACAAAAACGAAATCTGAAAATATTATTGGAGAAATAGAAACTATGAAGTGACAGGATTTGAAAAGAACCAAATAGAAATTCTGCCAATTCAAAACTAGAATACTAAAGATATAAAACTTAAGATCTTAGAAAAAACATAAGGAACTATCTATATCAGATGCAGGACAGACTGTGGCATTACACTTCCTCCAGGGTTGACAAATTTCTGTAGCAAAATTATTGTAGCCAACATAGAATTTCTGTAATTCTTTGAATTCTATGTAATTCTAGTAGTTGGTGCACAACTCAAGCCATAGTGGGGAAAAAAAAAACTGCCTATATGCAAACATGAACTATACTCTGTCCTCTCCCGGCTCCCCACTCTTTCCTGATCTCTCTTCCCTGCAGCAGAAGACCAAGTCTAGCCTTGTGACTTGTTCTGTGACTTGAGGCCAAGGCTAACAAATTGTAGGGCCTCCAAATGCATAGTCATTTTAAGGAGCAGTTCAATTTTAGGATGTTGAGCCACAGTCCCTGCTAACTACTTGTGTCTGTAAGGTAATTTGTGTCCAGAATGAGCAGAAGAAAATTTAGCAAGAATAGCAATGAAAACACCCAAGGAAACCCAAAAATATGTTTCTTCCTTTCTTCTCTGTAAAATAATATCAACAATCATTTACTTTCTCATGGTTTTGCTATGGAAAGAATAAGTTCCATCTTCAGAAGGCCCTGCAAATTTGGTCTGACATATATGTATACTCAATCTTTAGGGAAAATAGCTTCTCCCCAGTGATACAAAGACTTCAACCAGCATCTAGAACATAATTATGAAAATTTTCTAAAAATTGATGAGCTATGTGTAAAATATTGTAGGCATTCCATAAGTATTTATTAATAATTAATATTAATAATATTTTTATGTTCATTAGTAGCATGTGTTCATTTAGTCTTTGAGGAAGATAAGATGTTCAGACTAAGGGGGCTGAGGTTGTGGCTCAGTTGTAGAGATCTTGCCTCGCACATGATAGGCAATGAGTTCGATCCTCAGCACCACATTAAATAAATAAATAAATAAAGTTATGTCCATATACAACTAAAAGAATTTTTTATAAAGAGAGATTTTCAGACTAAGATTCAAAGAGGTTAAGCGGCATCTTAAAAAGTCACACAGTTAATGTGCATTGGAACATGAACTCAAAACCAGACCTAATACCAAAGCTAGCACTATACAATCATCTTCTTTATTGAATAAACTGAACAAACTCTCAGATTTTTCCAGCATCACCCCGGAAGGTGGACAGAATCAGACTTAGCTTGTTTTGGTCATTTAGAAGCAATTAGATGTATTTTTCTCTCTGTGCTTTCTCTCCTTAAAAGGCTCCAACATTCCTGTGGACCCCATTGCCATATATCACTTTCATGATTAACTGTTTGCTGGAACAATGGCTTGGTCCCTTTTTGTGTATGTCAGCAGTTCCTCAATAGTTTTCATATTTGCTTTTATGGCTCGCCATTGGCAATATCTATTTGGAAGACTGAAAATAAAACTGCTTTTCCCACAGACTTATTCCTATTTCCATTTGGTAAACTCTAATATTCTTTCTCCTCATATTTCGAATTCAACTGTGCTCCACATGGCTTTGTTTTTTTTTTTTTTTTTCTTCTCGCTGTTCTCTTCCTAGTGCAGGACAGGCAATAAGCTGGTAGAAACACGCCTGCCTCAGGGAAGGACCTTACCAAGCCTCTCAGACGTGACACATTTGAGTTTGATCTTTGATTTCCGAGTAACTTACAAGAATCATGCATATTTATGGGGCACAGTGCGATATTTCAAGGCTTGTATACAGCCTATGCTGATGAAGTCAGAGTAATTGGAATTCCCATGTTCTCATCATTTCTTGTGTTTGGAGTCGTGGGGTTTCTCTCTGATGGTTCATCATAAAATATGCAATAGGTTGTTGGGAACTATGATTGCCCTGCCATGTGCAACAGTAGAACTCATTCCTTCTCTCTGTGTTTTGGTACCTGTTGTCCATTCTTCCATTCTCTCTCCACCAGCTTCTAGTAATCACTATTTTACACGCAGATGAAACTGACTATATTTGCATCTGCTTCCTGGTGCCGTAAGCAAAGGCATTGCCCCCCAACAGGTCAGTGTTCCTAGTGACACCCCTAGTGTTAACAGACTCCCATTGCTGTTAACACAGAGCCTTGGGCACGGATGCCATGTGTCCAGCTTTGCTCTCCTTCTGCATCTCTAGTCTGTCTTCCTCTCCCACTCAACTTCCAGAGAGATTCCCCCCAACCAACCTACAACCCAAATGATTAAAATTCCCATGGACCCCCAATACCAGCTCACTTTCTGTGGATACTCCCAGGACCTCTCCTCCCCTGGGATATCAGGTTGCCTCAGAGAATGATTATTTGTTTTATTTTCGGCAAGGTATAACTTCATCAAATGTAGCATTTAAATAAACTCTGAGTTAATGTTGAAGTCAATAGCTGTGGTTGAAAAGAGACCTGTAATTCCGTCAGATGCTGCATACAAAAACAAACAAGGAAAAAGGAAATGAGAGCCTCCATGTTGCAGAGAGGCATCCCAGATGGCAGCTCTTGTGCCTCTTCACATGGAACAAAATCACCAACAAGCTGTCAATCATGCCCACCCCCCAAGCTGGAGTCACCGTGTCATATGCAACTTAAATGTTCCCACAGTTTCTCTTCACACACATACCTTTGAAACATTGGTGTGTCTCATTAATATTCTTCTGATCACTGGTCCAAAATTTTATTTCTGTTCCAAGTAACAGTTTGGGTATTTGACCTGCATCTCAGATTCTGTCCTTTAGTCTTTGTTTGTACTCTGTCGTGACTTGTTTGCCTGCTGACCAGGTAAGAGAATATCCGAAGAGAGAGTAGAAGATTGCATCTGGGCTTCCCACCCAAGTCTGTTTAGTGAGGAGACAGCTTTTTCTCCAGATACTGCATCTACCATTGAGTTCTAAGGGTCATTTTCTATTTGAATAACGTTAGGTCAAAGGGTACAGTGACATCTGAGATAGTGGGCATTCCTATACTGATCTATATCCATGTACTTGCTAATATTAATAAAAAGCTGAATGTGTTTATGTACATATTTCCACATAGCTGCATATATTAAATATAAAACATTTATGTGCTTTGTTTTTGTTTTTGTTTTAAATAGACTACATTTCAACTTCTCCCTTACATGAGTGTTTTTCTCATAGGGGTATTTAGATCATCAAAAATATTTTCCAGAGTTTTACTGAGCAATGGTATGATACATAACCACTAAGCCTCATATGAAGAAAAAGTTTAAATAAGAGATTAGAAACTCTGCCTGCAAATAATACTGTAAAAGTTTACAGTCTATCCTAACCATCAAGGATATTTTCCATAACTTAAAGGTTTGATAGTAAAATATATACATACATATGTATGTTTCTAATAACAAAACACTAAAGTAAAATAAACCTGCTTGTCCAAATACAGTTGCGTTTCAGTCAAAGCTTTGCTTAACATTTTGAGAAGAGTTTTGTAAAGATAAATATCTACAGCTTGCTTTGGATCTTATAGCAGATGCTCATGGTGCCATCTACTGGTCATTTGTTAAATGACTCCAAAGTGAGAAACCTGGGTTTGGAAAGTTTTGTTTTCAATACAAAGCAAAACCGCATCTCTCCATTTATCCGCAGCTCCAATGGTGGCCCAATTTTAAGGTAATGCCAGCTGTGTGGATTTCCTGTTTCCCTGTGTGGATTTCCTGTTTCACAAAGACAATCCACATTGCTGAGTTTCCTTGGAAGGATAAGACATCTCATTTTTTAAATATTTGTTTAGTTGTAGATGAACACAATATCTTTCTTCCTTTCTTTTTCTGTGGTGCTGAGGTTCCAACCTTGTGCCTCCCACGTGCGAGGCAGGGGCTCTACCACTGAGCTACAGCTCCAGCCCTACACGTCACAGTTTTGAACAGTGATATTGCTAACAATGCAGACTGAGCAGCCTCTGCACAAGTAACAGCAGATTTCGCCACAAGCCTGCCTTGCTGTCTCTGATCATCAGAATGAGGACACTGGAGCAGGCCTGGCTAACTACATTTCTTTCTGGAAATGCCATTCCAGAAGCTTAGAAAGATCCCAGTACAGTGAAGCTGATGAGCAAGGAGGTGATGGGTGTTGGTGTCAAAATATCATCTCTCTGGAAAGACTGCAGTGGAGAGAGAGCATCCTCCTCCCCTTCAGGAACCCTGCGGTGACTAAAGGCTGCAGGAGACAGTGAATTTTGGGGGCTCACTTTCTGGCAAGTGGTCTGGAGGTAAGTTCCTGAAGAGCAGGGCCCACCACAACCCCAGGGAGCGCATGCTCTTTTCACGGAATCTTTTTCTTGGATTTGTCTTTCAGAAGCACACCCCCCACCCCCTAACGTTTTCTGTATCTCAGGTGCAAAAGACCCTTGTGGATATTCCACACATCACTGAGGAGAGGCCATTTATCATGCTGACCGGCCCCCTGTGGAACAACTCGGAATTCAGAGCTCCCATGGGCCCAGACACTTTCAAATGTAAGCCCACCTCAGACGCAGCGGGCTGTTTCAGAGCCGCCCCAGCTGTTGTTTAAGCCAGGGACTGAGCAGCCATGGTCCTTTTACACAAGGGGGTCGTCCCCAGATCAGGAAGTGTCCTGTAGGTCTCTGTGTGAAGACCACCTGATCGCACTTCTGAAATCTCTTTTTTATTAAAAAAAAATCTATGCAGAAACTGTTTTCCCATAATTAAATTAAATTCCAAATCTAATGTATATGTTGAGGCTAGAATCCAACTTTCTGAGAGAAGGGTAGGAGCCCTCTTGAACCAAATATCAACTTAGCCCCTTTTAAATGCTGTGATTATCTTGAGGTCTCTAACAAAAGGTATGTAAGCTATTTGGCAGAAATGAGGAATCAAAGATAATTCATTCACTCTTTTCCATCAAACATAATTCATTCACTCTTTTCCATCAAACATAGGTCAATTTGAACGTCCTTAAAAATATTGGTACAGCATATGCACAATACCAGAAGCATACTGATAATTTTAGCATTTGGTCTTTCCCCCTGAAAAATAAAACTGGCAACTTGGAAAGGATATAGGTATTTTCAACAGCACATGGTATGAAGTCCCAGATCCCATCAAGAATTTCAAAGTTCTATAAACATGGTTGATTTTTAAAATAAAGATTGTTGGCAAACATGTTTTATTTTAAAAAGCTCATCCCAATTCAGTTGGCACAGAAAAAAAATACCTAAAAAATTGGTTATCTCCAAGAAAGATTTTGTCACTAAGGATACTGACACAACCCACTAATGAATGCCTCATGGGCCAACAAGTCAATGAAAGGTCTATCACCCAAAATTGTTATTTTTCTAAAATATCTGGGCTCTAGAAGAGGCCTATTAGAAAAGGATACACCTTTAATAATCTAATCCAAAATGAAGGGATACAAAACATATTTGTGAAGTATTAAGTATACAAAAATACAGTATTGACACGGTCAGCTGTGTCTATTCAGAGCCCATATCTAGCTGATAGATTTATGTCTTCTCAACCTGGCCTACCAACATAACAATGGTATGAGTTTGAGTATGTGTCTTAAGGATCATCATTCTGTTTCAAGTTTCCTAAACAAAGTTAACAATTTTTTAGTGCTATTTTTACTGTAGGAAGGTGCCCCAGATTATTCTAGAAGAGGACCAGAACCTGACCCACTCAAGAAAATGCTTCTGTTGAGTTAGAACGTCAATCATATTTGCAGAGATAATGAAGAGAAGCTCTGTATGCCACAGAGAAACCAAGAGAATTTATTTCCAAGACCCAAACTTCCTCTTATCCCAAGTGTTCATTGCTCTCTTTTGCAAGAAATGTACCATGGGTTCTGAATTTCCTTTGTTATATTCCAGGGATCTATTTGTATCTCAAAAGTGCAGCCAAGGAAATGGAAGGCATGTTGAACTCAGTGAAAGAAAGACAAAGGAAAAGGAGAGGAAGCAAGGGGCAGGGGAGAAAATCCAGAGAAAAGAGAGATACAGAAGAGAGAGATGGAGAAAGAAATATAGGGACAAGAAAAGAAACGAGGAGGGTGAGGGCAAGATAGCAAAAGGGGCAGAGAATAGAAATTAAAAGCAGGAGGAGAGAATAGGGCACAAGAAAGGAAAATTTTAAAAATCAAGAAAGAAAGGGTAGAAAAAGGGAGGAAACTGAAATGCAGGGGCAAAAATGGAAGCTCCACAGGGGAGGGGGGTGGTGGGGAGGGGTGACTCCTGCAGAGGTTGAGGAACTGAAATAAATGAATAGTTATTCAGCCATTTAGAAACTCAGCGGGTCGGAACTGGAAGGAACATTATCTAAGGTCTCATCTAGCCCTTCAAAGTACAGATTCAGAAATGAGGACCAGGAGGGTTAAATGACTAAACAGAAGCCACATAGCTGGATACTGCAGTTGAAAAAAAAACTTTCATAGTACAATCCAAATAGGCACTTATGGGTAGCTTTTTGAAAAATTAAATGCTTGACAGGCAACGCCATGCCTTGGACTGATGTCTCGCACTGGTCTGGGAGTGGGCATAGGGTATCAGGAAGTGGTCCACATCCACAAAGAATTCGGAAGCAATCCTCATTCAGCATCGTCTGATGTCATTACTTGGCTTGAAGTGAATTCCCAGTGCAACTGACAGCTTCATAATCAAATAGAAGTATCAAAAACAAAAGAGCAGTAATAACAAAAATCTAATCCCTCTGGTATTTAGAGGAGAATAAGAGCTTGAACTCTGGGGTCAGGCTGCCTCAGTGGGAAACCTCATGAACCACTGGCTGGATGACCTTGCAAAAGCAGTTTCTTTACTTCAGTTTGCTAGTCCGTAAGTGAAATAATAAGCGTATTTAGCACCCATTATTGTTGTGAGAATTAAATAAAATCAGCCGGGTACTGTGTTAAGTACAATACCCAGCTAAACACAAATGTTTTCTAGATTCTTTGTTGGATTATTTGAACTTTAGCGCCACCCCAACTTGCTTAAAGCATTGAACTGATGATCTCGTTTTTTTTTTTTTTTTTGTAACATGCTCAATTATAAAATGCCTTTGGCATTTATTATGAATGAATGAGAAGGGATAGTACTAGGCTGGCATTGAGCCATTTAAACCTCTCTCCATGATAGCCACTGGGTGCCAAGCATTATTTACCCTTTTTTTTTTTTTTTTTGAGACTCTATGTCCAAATCACCAATCTTGGTTGTGAAGGATAAACAATGTGGAGTCAGACTTGCTTGGCTGCAGATCCCCTGAATGCTATTGTTTTGAAATGAAAATAGAGAATTTAAACTAAGGCAGGACTCACTGACTTATAAACATGAATGTGGATCTGTTGCTTTTACTGTTAAAATAGCCTTCTATCCATTTCAGCTGAGGTGCTGCTCCCTCTGTGACCGCCTTTGTGGCTTTCATGTCACTTCTGAGTGCTCTTTTATTACAGGAAGTGAAGTAAATCAGCGGGGAGGCTGATTAGAATCCCTGTTAGAGGCAAGTGGATAAAAATGAGATTAGGGAATGTGAGTGCATCTTTAAATCACTGCACTTGACCAGACCAATGACATTTAAGTATAGCTTCTCCTTCAATCCAAAGCAGAGAGTGATGATTAAGGAAAACAAGAGACTCAAACTCTGAGAGTGGTAAACAGTCACTGGCTTTTCACGCACACACATAACACACACACTTGCACACAGACACACATGGGCTCACGAGTGCATGCACGATTATCCTCAGGTGAAATGGTATTTTTGCATCTGTAAAACTTCTCCAGATGCTCTTAGGTCTGCTTTGCAATAATGATAATTCCCATTTATGGTGTACTTTCTAAATGTCAGGTGCTGGTCTGGGAGTTTTACATATGTAATTTCCTTTAATCTTCACAACAAATCTGTGATGTGGATATCATTGCCCTTTTAATGATGATGAAGCTGAAACTCACAGAACAATAATATGGGTCCCAGTGCTTGCATTTTTGGGGATGCTTATGTGTGATTGGTGGTTTTACAGATGCTACTTCATTAAATCTTTTTAATGCCATTCAACTAAGACATGACAGCTAGAATTTTAACCAAAATCCAAGACAGCTAGCATTTTAACTAGTTATAATTTTAACTGAGCACTGAATCTACGCCAAAACTGTGCCTACTTCATTTTTTTTCTAATTTTGCATTTATTTTCCTCTTTTTCACTCTTATAGAAATATGAATCTACGCCAAAACTGTGCCTACTTCATTTTTTTTCTAATTTTGCATTTATTTTCCTCTTTTTCACTCTTATAGAAAATATGAATATTTTCCTCTTTTTCACTCTTATGTACAATGAAAGAAACTCTAAATCTATTAGACATGAATTCAAAACCAATTTGAAGGGGCTCCCAAACATTCAAATATGGACAATGTGAGCATGCAATAGATAATAACAGTAATGGAATATAACCAATTGGATAAATAAGAATTCATGAGTCTAAATTGATATGAATGAATGACTGCGAAGAGAATGTTCTTCCTTGAAGTAGAAAGCTAGCCAATAAAAACAGAAAGAAAAACAGAATTGGAAAGCCACCATTTGGCCATCATTATAGTAATAATTAACTCTGGCAAGAAACATTGGTGAATGCAAAAATTAGAGAGTCAAAGTGGAATAAGATTTTATAGTCTCAAAGTATCTACTGTAAAATATTTGTTAATGACTTTTATTAGTTTTACTACAATGTCACATCATTTAGCTAAGTCAAGTGATGGCAGTTTTAACCATGGTAGGGAGATTCTCCTTCTTGATGGGTTGTAAAAATATTTTGGGGAACTCTTATGGGATTATAATAGTTAGTTATTGTTGCAATGATGTTGTATAACAAGCTCAGTGGCTTACAGCAAGATGTAAGCTTATTACTATTATAACAATAAACCCAAACCCAGTGACTCATAATAATTAGCATTTCATTCTTATGCTCACGGGTCTGTGGGTCAAATGGGGCAGATATGGTCAGACACTAGGCTAAGTTCAGATACCTCCCTCACATCTACATGGTCTATGCTCCATGCATCCTTCATTCTCCTTCAACCAGCAGCTACCCAGACATGTGCTTCTCAGGAAAATTGTCCAGGAATGCAAAAAATAAAGTAAGTCCATCCAGGATTCTGCTTAGTAGTTAATTTATTTTAGTTAGGTATATATGACAACAGAATGCATTTTGGTTCATTGTACACAATTGCAGCACAATTTTTCATTTCTCTGGTTGTACACGACATAGTGTCGCACCCTATGTGTAGTCATACATATACCTAGGGTAATGTATGATGTCCATCTCATTCCACCATCTTTCCTGCCCCAGGATTCTGCTTTTTACACTGACCAAAGCAAGTCATATGTTCAAGCTCAGTGGCACTGGGGTAGGAAAGTCTCTCTACCCACAGAGGAGAGCTCTGTAAAGGTACATGGCAAGTGGTGTGGACATGTAATCTCACTACAGGGGAGTCAATACCTTAGTCCATTTGTGCTGGTATAACAGAATACCTGAAACTGGGTGATTTATAAACAACAAAATTTCTGGAGGCTGAGAAGGCCAAGATCGAGGCACCAGTGTCTGGTGTCTGGTGAGGACTGCATACTACCAAGGAGAGGAACATTGGGTCCTTTCATTGTAGAGGCTGAAGGGCCAGAGGGGAGTAGCTCCCACTGCAAAGCCTTGTTATAGAAGCACCCAGTCCCACTGGAGGGGACACAAAGAAGAAACAGCAATGGAGAATTGGACTCTGTCTTCACTGGTTCCCAACACACCTCACTCATGGTTCTCTATCGGCCTTGCTGGATATTCCTCAACTTTTCCTGTGGTAAAATACTGGAGAGTCCCAGGACTCATTCCCTTGCATTATTCTCTATTTACTCTTCTTGGGGCTATCACTATTGAGGACACCCACAGTTATACCTCTGGGCAGCTCTCCTGAGCTCCAGAGGAATATACCCTCTTGAATTTCTCACAAATATCTCAAATTTACTATGTCCCTTCCAAAATTGCTCTATCTACAGCCTGCTTTTGGGGGTTGGGAGGTGTGAAAATGGAAAATCCATCTTATGATCATTCAGGCCAACAGTCTCGGGGTTGTCACTGAGTCTTCTCTTCCTGGAACATCCTTATCCAATTTCTAGCAAAGGCAGTTGGTTCTGCCTTCATAAAAGAACCTCAGTCTTACCACTTCTTAGCACCCTCATTGATGACTCCGTTTATCAAAGCCATCTCTTACCTAGACCACTGACATAACCTCCTCTTTTGTCTCCTTACTTCTACCTTGCCACCTCCATTCTATTCAGAAGAATCCTTTGGAAACGTAATTTACATGATATTATTCTTCTCAAAAGCCCCTTTCATCCAAGCTGAAAGCCCAAATCCTAGCAATTCCCTATAATGCCTTCTATCAACTGCTCTCTACCTTCACTTCTCTGACATCCATCCCCTCTTCCTCACCCACCCTGCTCCAGCCACAGTGGATTCCTAGCTGTCACTGAGCACAGCATCCATTCTCCTGCCTTAGTGACTTGGCTCTTTCCAAAGCCTCTTCCTCTCAACAAATGCTGCTATCCATCTGCCTCAGATCTCCCTCACATCTACATAGTCTTTGCTCAGATGCTACCTTCCTAGTGAGAGCAACACTGGCCAATATATTTAACATTGCAACCTGGTCACCTTCCCAACCCTGATCTGGTTCTTCCAATTCCCCATAACCTACTCTAGTTTCTGATTTTCTGTAATAATTATCACCTTTAAGCAATATTCAATTTACTAAGTTATTATATTTATTATTTATAACAGGACAACTTGTCTGACTGACGAGGTGTAAGGTATATCTTCTTCATATTCACACAAGTATCTGCCTGGTCTCTCTACTATAAAATATTTTTTTCTTTCTTTCTCCCCTCCCTTACCCCATTGTAACTTCTAGGGAGCATACAAAATTAATGAATTATAAATTCCATCTTTGGGGGGATTCCTGAATACTTTTAGAGTTATAATTCATCTTAAGGTGTCAGCGAGAAAGGAGACCAGTATTCACATCAGCCCAGAAAGAATTTTCCTAACCAAAGAGCTTAAAGTTTACTGGATCAGAAAGAAATGTATTTATCTGTAGAGAGTATAAAATTTTTTCTTTTGTTATTTCTTTCCTTCCCTCCTGGAAGTTTGACCTATTCTTATTTTATTCTTACTGTTTTATCTCATCCTCCTCCAAAGAAGTCAAACAGGTTTGGACAGGCCATGGACTATCTAGTTGTCTAAGTGCTGTAAAAATGATTAAGGACCCCTTAAGTGAGGCTAACTTTTCTTGAATATCTGGAGACTCTGGTATCTTTCTTTGGTAACCTCTAATTCTAGTTCAAATAACTTGTGTGTGTGTGCCTGTGTATGTATGTAGACACATACATATGTTAAAAGTGATAGTAATGTATTTTTAAAGCACAAAACAAATTCTTCAACAACATACTTGATAATTAACATTGCTCTGGGAGGAGGCCAGATGTTAATCTAGTTTTGGAGTATTTGGCATATTTGTCCAGCAAAAATTTTTAAAGGCATATATTTGCACACATACACAAACACATCTATAAGTTTCATCAATCTCATTTGAATAAATATATAAGTTAATAAATTAATTCCAGTTAAATAAAATTATGGTCTCTACAATAGGAAGTATTTCCAACTCTGAGGCTGCTACAAACAAGTATTTGCTCACCTAAAGAAGTATCATTAAATGAGAAAAGACACAATAGGGTGTTTACCCAACTACCATTATGTGAGAACAAAGGTATGTATATATATAGTATATATAT